>NC_051176.1:273692145-273792144 GCF_013339695.2 Rhipicephalus sanguineus | reverse complement strand
TCCCGTTTCTTATATATATATATATATATATATATATATATATATATATATATATATATATATATATATATATATACAGGGTGTCCCAGCTATCGCGCAGCCCGGTTTAAGAAAAGAGGAACGGCGTTACGCGAAGCGAACCTGCTGCATATTGTTCCGAGCACACTGGAGTAGCCAGTGCCACTGCTATTTTTTTCGTTAATGAGGTTTGATTAATTCGCCATAAATATATTTGTAACTCGACAAGTACACACCTAATTGTCAAAATGTCAATGAGGCGTATGTAGGCATGTTCAAATGGCATCTAACTGCGCTACTTTCGACAACGTGCTAATTGCGCGCTCATTTTTTCCGATTGATGAAGAAAGCCCGCAAAATATGAAAAGCGGCACGTGACTAGACTGTTGCGCGCGTCGGGAACCAGCGCCCTCAAACAGGCTCCCATGAGGTAGACAGCATCAAGGAAAAAATGCAGAAAGAAAAAAAATGCATCGCCCTATCTGCCACTTTCCGGCCTAACAAACGCACCGCTTGGTATTCAGTCAGGCCGTAATCGGAACACCTGCCGCGTTATCAGTGAGAACAGTCGGCCGTGAGATATGGATAATGATTGCGGCGTACTATAGAACGGAATGAATCCCAGCGAAATGGCACGCATATCGTTGGCGCCCGACTGCACCCTTGCCAAAATGCGGAACGCTCTCTCTCGCAACGGACTACAGGCAAAGCGGTTGCCTGTTGTCGGGGACACTATATATATATATATATATATATATATATATATATATATATATGGTACAATAAGTACACAAGACGTGCGATGAAAATGTAAAATTCGCATGAAATTTGCATTTTTCGTTGTAGTCGTTAAATATGGCACTTAATATAAATTATTCTGCTTGCAAAGGAAAAATGTTGCTCAATTATACCTTTGTCTGTGATCTTTACGTTGAACAATCTCGACAGAACGATGGCTAAGCGCTTGCATCAGAGAACAGATAACCAAATCGCCGGTCACTTTCTTCTGCTTCTACCGCATGCTGAAGGCTTTAAAATCCTGGTAAGGTTATTTCCGAAAGGTCAACAATATGCACAGTGCATTCCCCTACAGATCACCGTAAAAGATCGGCGCCCTTCAAATTTTTCTGTGCTGCCCCCTGCCGTTTCGGTAGGGCTTTCGTAGGGCCCCGGACAACCGGTATCCTTTGTAATAAGATCGTTATAAACAACAAAAATAATTTCTTTGAAGGAGGGTCACCTTCAGCAGGGGCGTAGCCAGAAATTTTTTTCGGGGGGGGGGGGGGGGGTCAAGCATACTTTATGTATGTTCGTGCGTGCGTTTGTATGTGCGCGTGCCTATATACGCAAGCAAAATTGAAAAATTTCGGGGGGGGGGGGGTTGAACCCCCCACCCCACCCCTTGGCTACGCCCCTGACCTTCAGAGAAAATATGATGATGAGCCGTCACCTGACGCCATCATCATCGACGGAGGGTGGGAAGGGACAGTGGTTAATCCCCTCTTCCCCCCCCCCCCCCCGGCCTCGCCCGGAGGAAACTACCGGACTTTTAATAAAGTTTGTTCACTCATTCTGAAGGAGGGCTTTTGCAAAGTAAACCGCTAAAACGAAAAAAAAATGACGTCAGAACCGCCATCTTGAAGTGTTGGTGAAATCTGGTGAAATTTTGTTCGGAGTCGGTGTCGGAGCCCCCTTCCAATCTGGCAACGCTGTTTCCAGGTTTCAGCGTTTCAGCGCAGCTAGAGTGTACTAGAACCGTTTTGGGTGGGCCGAACGGAGGGGGTTAAAAGTGAGGCGGCGGCCGTCGACAGATCAGAGGGCTGCGATTTGGGTGACTAGGTTTTCATTGAAACGTGTGATTGACGTAGTGCTGCGTTAACCGAGTAAAATTGGCGCGTTCCGTACACTCTAGCGTTCCGGAGCGCTTCATGTGGCTGCATGGATAAAACTGCCTCTTAGGCGTCCCCTCAGATTAATTGTAGCGGCCGCTTGCGAGCATGCAATCGGCCGGGTGTAGGTGGTGTATTAGCCCCGAGAAGTTGGGGTGGCGCCACCTGGCGGGAGGCGTGGATGACGTCACGGCAAGGACTCCTTGACGCCCGCCGTCAAGCCCGCCGTGACGCGCCGGCATATCACGCGCTTGCTTCGTGCGCTGTTGCGCTGTTTACGTTCGCTTTTAGCTTGTCTCAAGCTCCAGATGAATGACGAAAACAGCATCGATAATGTTCATCGACAAAGAGTTATATGCATTTTTTCTTCACAGTCCCCAACGGTGCCCGCGCGCCGTCGTGCACACTTTGAAAGGGGTCATCAGGTTTGTTGTTACGGGAGACCGAGCGGCCGTGGTTGTTGTGTCGCGCAGCTAACTTCGGGGATGGGTCTGATTCCCTACCACAGCAGCCGCATTCCGACGGGTGTGAGAAGCAACATTCCTCTGCTTAGATACAGGAGCACGTTAAGGAGTTCGAGGCGGTCAAAATTAATCCGCAGCGTGTCTCACAATCATGTGGTCTTGACACGCAAGACACATTATTCACATTACTAGGTTGCGTTGCTCACGGGCGATTCCTTGAAAAAATATGATGGCTTCGCCTCCACAAGTGTTATTTGCATCGGATACATCCGCGATCGGCGGACAGCGTTCTTGCCAGTGTACCAAGCCCCGCGCACGATTACGAAAGCGCATGCAGTATTGGGCTTCGCAAAATATCTCGAAAGCGCTCGCCCGAGAATGCTGCCGCAGGTTTGTTTTTCTTGTGTACTCGCTCACTCATCATGTTGTTAGTTTCACGTTTTTCTCGCAATAATTTCGGGGCTTCATTTCACTACAAAACAAGTTGAGGTTGCGGGAATCCAGGCGTCCGCCCCCAGTGGCTCGACGCCATCTTCGTTTGGAGAATTCTCGTGTCTCTCTCCTCTCGACCGGACGGGTGGCAGCTGGTCATAATCGCCGTCACTTTGCTGCCACCCCGCCCTCGAAGGTTAACACGGTGTCCCATTGGCCCAGTTTTGGCGGGATTCGGACCTGGCTCGCGCTCGCCTAGACGCGGGGGCGCGCGCCGAGGTTCCGGGAGACCACTGGGGACTCGAAGGGTGTGTACGCGTTTTGGCCGCTCCGGCCGGCGGCGATCCTTGTTCTTTGTTCTTCGTCGCTGTCCGGCGGTTACGTCGTCTTGTCGGGGCTCCGTCCTCGGCGGGCGCGCGCTCCCCCTCCGCGGTCTCAAAGTCCCGAGGCAGCAGGGGCGGCGCCAGGATTTTTTTACTGGGGGGGCACCCACGACAAGTGGGTTCCTTCAGGGGGGCTGAGAGGCTGGGAACATATGCATTGTATTTTGACTATGCTTGCTCTTGGGGGGGCAAAGGGGGGGCAGGCGGAAATTTTGGGGGGCTGGAGCCCCCCCAAACCCCCCACTGGCGCCGCCCCTGCGAGGCAGCGCCTCGCGATCGTGCACCGTATATGTTCCTTTTAAGTGTTCCTATGTCTGTTCCGTTTCTTCTGCTCTGGGGTGCGCGATCGCGGGAGCGCTGGCCGAAGGGTAGGTCGGCTCTCCAACCTGGTTCTTGGTTGCTTGTTTTATAGTGTGCCATTCGCGGTTGTAACTTGTATTAGCGAATTGGTGCCATGCGTAATTATGTTACGTACGATTGGCTGTATCGAATTATTGATCTCTTGTACTAAAATCCCCGCAATAAACCACTAATCTGGAGAGTGTCGCCTAGGGTCTCCCTCGCTGCGCGCGACGGCTCGCCGTCCCTTCGCGGTGACGGACCGAGTTCTCGCGCGCAGCAGTTCGAACGGTACACGGGCGCGGGACGAACGAGGACGCGGCAGCCTGCATGAAGTTCGCAGTGCTCGAACCGCGGTGGTGTTTGGCGCGTACGGCTAAAGAGTATAGTGAGGACCGTGCGCGCCGGGAGTGAAGACGACACCACATTCTGGCGCCCAACGTGGGGCCAGGGGCCTAATCAGCCTCTGGTCGCTGAAAAACCGAGCTTTTACGCGGAGTGCGGTTGTCGCGTCAAGTTCAGTGCGTCCGTGTACATTCGTATCTTTCTTCTCTCTCTTTTCTTTGCATTCATCCGCCGTAAATTACCCTAGGCCGGTCTCTGTTGAGGTAAAGTGGTACGGAAAGAGGCAAGCGCCACTTTTCAAGAAGTATTGGGCACCCGCTTCAAACTTTCTGCTGCGAAGCGCGGACGAGGAAAGGAGTGCTGCAAGTGGCCACCAAGATCCAACATTCGTTCTTGGTGGCGGGAGTTCGTTGGATAACCTGAGATCCTCGTCATGCCGTTCCGGGGAGACTGACCTCCCCTGTTCTGCCTTTGATTCAGCGATTCGGTGAGTCCAACGGATTTTCTCTGAGCACTATTTCGCGCCCCGTGTTGCTGTTGGTCACGATTTCGGCACATGCCAGCAAAAGGGCGAAAATGGCGGAACAACCGCCGAGCGGACAAAGACGGGTCATAAAACGAGCCCGGTCCGCGAACAGGCGAGCGCCTCAGGCACCCCCCGTCGCGTGCGCAGAAGGGGACGCGTCCAGGGGCGTAGCCAGGGGAGGGGGGGTTGGGGGTTTCCACCCCCCCCCGGAATTTTTCAGTTTTGCTTGTGTATATATACACGCGCACATACGAACGCACGCACGAACATATATAAAGTATGGTTGAACCCCCCCCCCCCCCCCCCCCCGAAAAAAATGTCTGGCTACGCCCTGGACGCGTCCCTGCAACCCTGTGACTATGACGAGGAGGCTGTCGTGACGGAAAGCCGGCCGGGGGGAGACAAGACAAACCATCCCATCTGGGCTCTGGGTTTGTCTCTTTTTTTTTTTTTTTTTTTTTGTAGTGGCCCGTAGAGCTGCAAACGGACAGCGGAGTACCCAGTTGTATATATTTGTAAATAGTTTCTTCGTTTGTCGCTGGTGATACGACGGCCTCCGGGAGGCGATGCGCCGGGACGTGCTGGTATTGCACGGGCGCTGTACCGTTGCTGGTATTGCAACGAGCGCGTGGGGTCCGAAGCAGCAACGGGCGCTGCTGCCCCAAGGGTAGGGGGGAAGGGTTCACTTCGCACTGTCCAGACGAGCTCGGCCCATGCTCGCATGCCACCTCTTTTACCGCTTTCGACGACCGAGGCGTGTAAATAGATTGGCAACCGCCGGCGCAGAGGTACGAGGTTTTGCACCACTGCATTTCTTATATTCATTGCCCAGTCTTCAGAGTGGTAATGCTTACATTAAGGTTAATTCGCTCTGAGATTCGGCGCGCGGCATGGTGTGAATGTTCGACTATCGCCGTCCCTTCCGCGTCTGTCCATTTCGTAGACAGCACGTCATGGACGCCCATTTCGGTCGTGTCGCGAATGGGCAGTGTGCGTCCGTGGGAGGATATCCGCTAGTGTCGAGGTCATACGTCAACGCGCTAGTGAAGACCACGCTTACTATCCGGATGAACTGATCAGACGGAGAAACAATGACAAGAGACCGGTCGTACAGATGTTATGCACGTTAATCTGATTTACGGTGGCGAATAGGGACTTCAATAACAACTGTATTCCGGGCGCCATTTCGGATTGGCGAAAAATGCAGTTATAAAATGCAGAATAAAAAATGTAGCTTAAGAGTACCATTGTTGCCAAAACACGAACTGTGAGAATGCGCTTCGAACATGGCCCAACGTGCTAGAGCGTACTATAGTAGTCGGGCGAGGACGCGCGCGTTCTTTCATTTACACATGTCGCGTCACTCCCAACCGTGGGCCTGAAATACCCAACCTGCATGGCCACCTCACCTATCGAGGAACGCGGGACTGCACGGTACCTGCGAGTGCGCCGCGAGAGAAGCCCATCGGCGTCCCTGCCATGCACGGCCCGGGTCCCAAAAGAACGCTTGGCGAGAAGCGCGTGCCCGCACAACAGTGGCACAACGCATCCCTATCCACTTTGACCGTAGCGCCACCATAATATTTTGACACCCAAGCTGGCGCGGAGGTGGTCGTTCGGCCCACTCATAACGGTCCTAGTACACTCTAGCGCAGCGGTATTACGGTCCCTAGAGGTATCACGGTGCATGCCGTTGGCGCGGTCGGCGCGGAGAGCCATTTTGGGCGCGCGCTGTAGCCGTATTCAATCGCTAGTTACTACGTGCTACGTTTCTCGGTTATCTCCTGATTATTCTCTCCTGCAGCAAGTTTACGTTCGTCATTCCACACGAAAGTAAGTTAAGCGCCTTTCTCACGATGAAGTGCGCGCAGGATGCGTTCCTCAAACAGCCGCGGAAGTGTGGACCAATGCGGTGACAAAGCAGCTGAAAGGATATAACAAAATCCCCGTTTCACAACACACAAACTAACAAACGCGTTCTCTCCGTGATGAGTCGCTACAGTATTATGTTGCAGTGACGCAGTATTAAATATTGCCCAAATTTCCGCAATTTTAGCTAATAGCGGCCAAAATATCACGCGCGTAGCAGACGCTCGCCGCTTTGACGCGGCTTCCGCCGCGGAGGAAGCCCACGGGCACCACGGGTCCGGCACGGCAGCGCCGCGGCGCGGAAGTTCACCGCAAAATGCCCTCACTCCTCCAATGTATTCGCGCGGCGCTTTGGACACTCCCCCTATTCTAGGTCCTCTAAAGCCCCTCCATCGCGTATACTCGGCGGAAAACTCATGGAGGGGCTTTAGGTCACTCTAGCGAGGCGAGTGAGCCGGACCATTATGGAAATGACCACGTGACCGCGGAAAGCGAATGGCGAGCGAGCGAGCGCGCGAGGGGGGCGGAGCGGGGAGCGCGCGGCGGCGAAGAGACTCGTTCCAGTGACTTTAGCGACCGACTTGATGACGCGACCTCTATCATCCCGGTGCGCATCTGGCAGTTCTGTCCGTAGACTGCAAAATAGACACATAATAAACCAGTATGGCGTATGAGGAAAGCACTACTCTTAATTTGCGGCACGCTAACAAGTTATCGTGCCCCTGATGAGATGGCGGAGGTCAGGGGCGTAGCCAAGGGGGGGGTTGGGGGGGTTCAAACCCCCCGAAATTTTTCAATTTTGCTTGCGTATATAGGCACGCACACATACAAACGCACGCACGAACATACATAAAGTATGGTTGAACCCCCCCGAAAAAAATTTCTGGCTACGCCCTGGCGGAGGTCCAAGCTTCCTTTTCGAGGCATAATTTCCACTCCAGCAAGTTTTTTCCTTGCTCGAATACTACCAGCCGCCGAATGTACGTTTATTTCTCCCTCCATAGGAAACTCTATGTGTCCCGTGGCGTTTTTAAAAGCGACTGTCTACCGTCCTTCATCTGGCGGCCCATAGGGTAACGTCGTCCGCATATAAAGGACCATGCGATCATCTGGTGCCCGGGTCACGCAGGACTCGATGGCAATGAGAGAGCGGACGGCGCAGCTCGTGCTTTTATCAACCGAGCGGCCGACCACTCCGACGAAAGCCCATTCTTACCGCGAGACATCCTTGAGCACCAATGGCTTGAGACGACAGTACAGTCCACCCCACCCTGATCTATCCGGGCGGGACTCTTACGACTGGCGCCGTATACAAACACATACATATCCGAACCTTTCTTTGAAACATGCCATTCACCCCACAATGTACAGCGATAGCTGTCCGTGGTGCGGAGGCAGGCCACTCTCGCCCACATAACGTGGGATTGCCAGAACAGGCCACCCGAAATTAACTCGCCGCAAATAGCCGGCAAAATTTCCGGAAGGGAGCAGTGGGAGACTTTGCTCGCCAGCGGGGATCGGGTGGTGCAACTAGCACTCCTCGACCAGGCGCGGCGGGCCGCTCAGCCAGTGGAGCCCTGGAATAGGGGCCCACCCACCCGCTCCCTAAACACTTTTTTCTTTTCTTTTTCCCTCAATAAACGTTTTGATATATATATATATATATATATATATATATATATATATATATATATATATATATATATATATACCGTCCTTCATCGCTTTTCTGTTTTCTAAAGCAATAAAAAGAATACCGTCTGAACTGTCCAACCTTTTAGCGGTTTCTCTGGAAAGTGAGTAGAAATTTTTAATAAAACAGAATTTTTCGATCTGCGTTCGGTCTTCTTCCATTGGCGTGAAACATATCCTTAACACTGGTTGGTGGACGTGATGACGATTGTATTGCCGGTAAAAATTGAAACCAAAAGCACATGTGATTTCTGTAGGATTACTTTATTTTCGCTGAACACCAATGTATTGAATGTAACAGTCGTTTTCAATGCGCTAACGGTTAAATGAAGCCTTATTATAGATTACGAAACACTTGTTTTGCTGTAATCGTAGTCTATGCGTTTATTTTAGCACTGCTGCCGCAATCGAAGCTACGTGGATTCATCAAAAAGAGCGATAAATGCACGTCTTCGCAGCGCAGTACATGTGAGACATCCTAACTAAAATCAGGGACTTTAAGTCTAACAACAATACAGCGACACAGTACGACTAGCGTGGAGAGCCGCATGGCATAGCGCATCAGTTGAAACAGACGAAATCGAAGACGGCGCCGCAAGCAGCGCCATCGGGCGTCTTTTTGGATGCGTGAGTAAAAAAAAAAAAAAATCACTCTCTGACGCAACCGAAAGCTGCCTCAAGTGCATAAAATACAGTTTCAAGTTATACATGTTTGTTTTCAAGCAAAATGGGTCTACCTGCGAGGATTTCTTGTCCTACCAGTAGATTGACCACTTCGCTCTTGGTGACGCTAGCGGTCATTCTTTCACGATTTTCAACATCAAATTAAAATATAATTCGCTTTTTATGGGGCAAATCATGCTGTTGCCGCCGATGTGACGAATGATCTCATTTTTACCCCAATCAGAAACTTTTCCCGAGCGGAAGGCAGTCCCTTTAACCGCAGGTACTTTGGTGTTACATTATAGGAAATTTGAGACATCGCACCCTTGTGCCCTGGTGCATCGTCTCTCGTCAAATCATTGTTGCGCCTGGGCGCCCCGGTTCGCACCGGTGTGGTTCTAGGAAATTGCTTATGCACTCTCGGCGCCTGAGGCATGGTAAATGACTGTTCGAACTTCTATATATGTATATCTATCATACAAGTATCTCCAGGGCATGCCTATAGCGTGATTTCAGCTCCATAATGGCTTCCGGTGCGTGTACTATCAAAAGCGCAGCCTTCGAGATTTCTTCCCCGACAGATTTGGTCACTTGGGTTTGCGAGAATTTTTTTTGAAGCTTTCGCTGCGTACATTAGTGACTCTCGCCACCTTGTGCATGGTAGTATGATACCTCATTTCTTTACTTCTCCCTCCAAAAGCTGATATTCAGATCATTGCCTCGGCCTGTTTTCAGCGCTAAAATCGCTTCCGGCGCAGCACTTATTAGAAGCGCAGCCTTAGAGATCACTCTGCTTTTCCTTGTGAACCATTGTGGGGTGCGGAGAATTTTCTTCTTGTAAAACTTTCCCTAACGATCCTTGGAGCCCAAAATTTTGAGTTGTGCCTTCTGAAGGGCTACTTATTAAACCATATTTTAAAATAAACAGTTGATCGGGAGGATGTTCAAAGGAAAACAAGTTTTCTGCACATGCATGCAAGCCTCGTATGTCCCATCATCCAGAGCATCACAGCGTTATAATCATCAATCGTTATCGCCATCCTGTTTTACTGCCACTGTCTCGAGGCCCAGGCTACTGCGTGAAAGGCGAGCATTGACCACTGCGTGATTCCCCCAGTTCTGAGAGGTTATGTCCTCGTTTCAGCGACGTCACTGGGTCTGTCCAGTGCCCCTATAACCCGGAGCACAGGTTTAAGCGCTCTCGGTTTGATAGCCACGTATCAAGGTGCAGAGACAGTCGGTCGCCCATGTCAATGCCGTGCCTTTTCAACCCTGTCATCTCGTGCCGTCCAAGGCGACTGAATTCTACAGCACCCTGAGACATGCCCAGACCGTCTTCGCCTTGCCGGTGCCGCAAAGCCAGGGGGCGTTGAGAGCGAATATGTGGTTCCAGTTGCCAGTTGCGCTAGCCCTTTTTGTTCAGAACCCGAAAACAATGGAAGTGGGGGCCCCTACATCATCCGAACCACGGGATCCGTCTGTGCCCCCATGTTCCGACAATGCACGGTTTGAGTTCTTCGGACGACGTGCTTATACCGCTCGCTTTTTGCAAATCAAGTGGATTAGACGCCTCCAAAGCAGCCAAGGACAAGGCCCCCTGCTACACCAGTCAACCTACGCTGTTCGTCCCCGGCCGAGACAGAAAGCCTCGAAACGCCGAACCTGCATCTCCTACGCTCTCGACGATATCAACTGTCCCAGCTGTGCCCACCGCTCAGGCTCAGTCCGGCCACGCTCCGCGCGCATCTTGGGCCCAGGTGGTTGCCTCTACTACCGAAGACAGCCCTGTAGCACCCCAGCCAATGAGCCCTTTACACACGGCCCAACCAGGCCCGTGGTGCCCAGGCGAAAGAGCCCACGGTGCCCAGGCCAGACAGCCCGGGGCACCCAAGCCAGCAAGGTCCGCGCAGCATACCCAGACAGACCGGCGGCGCCCACGCCATAAGTCCGTGGTGCCCATGACAGACAGGCACTGGTCCCAGGACAGCCCCTTGCGCGGCACCAAGACAGCCCATTCCTCGGCACCCAGACGCCCTCTCTATGGTACCCAGGCCAGCCAGCCCGCGGCACCCAGGTCCTACAGTCCCCTGGTGCCCAGGCGGCCGTCCGCGGGTTCCCCTACACAAAATACCGCCCCTATGTGGCCACGCCATCTGCGACTTCTGTACAGACGTTGGGGCCGACCTCTTCCGCCATGCAAAGCCTGCATCAGGGAACACGGATGTGGATGAATTGCGGAAAGTCTGAAGGGGCTGGGGAGTGATGGACCCATGAAAAGTGAGCGCTGATTATGTTGCGTTCGGTCGTTTTGTTATTGTACTGTTCCAATAAAAATGATTTACCGATATATTATCGATCCCGTTTGCAAGTGTACCATTTTTCCACTACCACGATTGTTTTCAAGTAACAGAACCACCTCAGGACAGGCTGCCTATTCTATAAGATGGTGTAAAAATGCAAGTTGAACTAGTTGGCGCTTGTTCAGTTAAAAAAATACGCACAAAAGGCGTAGCCAAAAAGAGAGGTCTGTGGGATGGGCGTGTGTGTGTGTGTGTGTGTGTGGTGTGTGTGTGTGTGTGTGTGGGTGTGTGTGTGTGTGTGTGTGTGTGTGTGGTGTGTGTGTGTGTGTGTTGTGTGTGTGTTGTGTGTGTGTGTGTGTGTGGTGTGTGTGTGTGTGTGTGTGGTGTGGTGTGTGTGTGTGTGGTGTGTGTGTGTGTGGTGTGTGGTGTGTGTGTGTGTGCGTGTGGGGGGGGGGGGGGCAGGTCGCGGTGGATATGTATCTGTGCTGATCATCAGGGAAGCAGGCCGGGCTTACCATCAAGTTCAAAAAGCGCACCCCGTTCCTCCTGAGGGCCCCGTCGTCTCCCGTGTTGCGGATAGCACGCTCTTAAAGGGCCCCTGACAGCAAAATTTTTGTTGGTGATTTTTTTACTGTAATTTGTAGCTTTGTGTCTGGTAATCCCTAAGTTAAATCGTAAATGCTCTAGCGTATCGTATAACTAATTCTAGCGTAGTTAATTGTGACCATTGTGACCAGAGGGCGGCAAACCATATGAGGAGCGTTAACTCAGCGTCGCACAGTGTGACCAGAGGGAATGAACCTGACACCTCGTAAAGCAGTGTACAGTTTCCGTCAATGAACCAACAAGATATATTCCTGATTATAGCTATTATGTCTCATTTGCAGTTCTGTGGAGCACAAAACCAGTCACAGTGCCACCAAAAAGTCTATTTTTTTATTTGACTTGTAGCGCCAGCTATTGGCATTAAGAAGAACCACAAACTTGTGATATATGGCCTTTGAGCTTGAAGCTGCCGTACATTTTTGAGGCCACGTATTCGGCCAATACATTCATTCCTGCTAAGCCTACCGACGAACTTGAGTACGGCACTCGGAAAGAGTTCAAAGATATCACGAGCGCTTTGCTGTCGAAGCTTCTAGGGAACAAACTAAGTCAAATGCAAGCATCAATTGAGAACTTAAGGGCCACACAGCGCACGGCGACGACTTATTAGATTCGAGGCGGGCGGCAGCCATTTTGGCAGCAGCGACGACGCCGTTACGTAGCGGAAGTCGCTGCCAGCCGCACGCTGATTGGTTCAGGGACGCCGGCGTACGAAACGCCGGGAAAACGCCGGCAAATACGCTCTATATGGTTCAGCCTTTACCCGAAAACTACCTCGAGAGCAGCCCGATAACAAAGCGAGAGGGGTGCGGAACAATAGGCCTCGCCGGGTGCCAGTCGTCGTATTGTGCACGTGCACCCCGCAAACCTTCCGTGACGTCCACAACACTTGCTTTACTCGTGGAACATCACACGGGGCCTCTATCTACGTCATACCAGGATGTCGCGAGGTGCAGCCAACTCAAATGAGCACTCACGCTTACTTTTAAAACCAAATTAAGATATCTTAAAGGCAACGTTCGTCACCAATAATCAGTCAGATGTATCCCCGTATACAGGAAAGTCAAACAACAAAAACATCTCGAGGTTTCAATTTTGGTGTCAGGGGTCCTTTAAAGGGTTCGACAACTGGCGAGGACGTGTAATTAAATGCTGGTGGAAATGAAAAGACCGTGAATTATAGTGACAGATTCAAGCATCCTTTTCGCGATACGAGTAGGATTTACATTTTAAATCGCGTTTAGAAGTTACAAGAAACCGGTGTGTCCTGCAGCCTAGCGGAATAGCCTTGACGCTCGGAATAGCCTTGACGAGCTGATGCGTTATTGCGCGCCATATTTATTGCTCAAAATTAGAGTATGTATGTTATCCATCCCCGCTCTATTCTCTGCTGTTTACGAGATTAGAGGAGTTGGACTCTGAGAAGCGGCGCTGGCTTCCCGGCAACTAGTGGAACATGTCGAGGCGCGGCGCATGCGCGGATTTCACGCATGCGCAGCGAAACGCCGCGCAGAAACTAACCGCTATCGCGCTCATCTCCCACTGTTTGCAGCTAGGGAGTGCACTATGTAGTAGAGTGTACTAGAAACGTAACTCTAGGTTATTTGGAGCACATGCTACAAGTTGCGGCATGCGCTGCGTATAGAATATTCAGGTTTCTCGGCGTTTTCTGGCGTTCCAA
The DNA here is from genome assembly GCF_013339695.2 of Rhipicephalus sanguineus. Lineage (NCBI taxonomy): Eukaryota > Metazoa > Arthropoda > Arachnida > Ixodida > Ixodidae > Rhipicephalus > Rhipicephalus sanguineus. The sequence goes on along the minus strand of NC_051176.1, from coordinate 273,778,937 downwards.
TTCTGTGCCGTTGCAAAACACGTACCATAAAAAAAAAATTGGCGAAGCTTGCGCTAAGCCGCGCAAGGCTGAAACAGCGAAACTGGACGATTATGAGGACTAATCTGGTTGCTTGTAGGTTGTTTCTGGGCCTTAGGTAGGTGTTGCAGGTTGTTTCAAGGTCGCTTCTGTCGTTGATAGGCTTCAGCTAGGTGATGCTAGGTTGTTTCTACGTTGATTCTCAGCGCTAAGAGGTTCGAGTTAAACCACAGACAGTCACAGGCACGATGCGGATGTGAACTTGCAGAGACAGAACCTCGCGCTGAAACCAAGCGTTTGCACCTCTCATGAGTCTACGGGCACGTCGTCGCTGGCGTAGGCCTTCCGTCGCTTCGGGGCCGCCGTCGCTTCGCAGCCATTTGTTGGGCTTACTGTTGCCTTCATTTTTAGATGCGACATCTTATGCTTGGGGCAGTGTCCGTTCTGCGGCGTCCGCACCCATACTGCGTATACTGCGCATGCGCCAACTCTCCCCCCTCTCCTCGCGTGAGCGCGAGGAGGTGGCGTGAGCGCTGCCTCCGCTTCGTTTCTCCTCTCCCGTTCATCTCTCTCCGCCACAGCTGTGCGCTCGTATATAATGCGGCGCGCGCTCGCTCCCGTTGCACTCTTCTTCGCAGCGGCGCTATGGACGCTCGCGAAGCTGAACGTAAACGGCAACGCCGGCAAGCGAAACTCGAAGCTGCGAGGCTGCGAAAGCGCGCGTTCGCTGTGCGTCCTACATTCTCTCTCTGTACAGCTGTGTGCGAAACGCCATGAACAACGTCGGCGCTAGTTGCAGCGGCAGCGCCACCGCCGCGGTGCAGAGGAAGGCTCCGGAAGCCGAACGTCAGCGCCGGCAAGGGGTAATTCAAACGCCTCGACAACCACCGTCTCATAAGCCACATAAGAGTAGGACAAGAAGGCCTAACAAACGCCGGCACCGCAACACGGAACTTTGCAGCACCCATGGCAACGCCTACAGTGCCCGCAGCTCAGCCTGCAACGCCGCTCAACCCTTTCGTCGTCGAACTGCCGGAAAAGCTCGACTTTCGGAGACCAGAGGAGTGGAAGCGGTGGTTTACACGATGGGAAAGGTACCGCGTCATCTCAGGTTTGAAGAAACAAGACGACGAAACCCAGGTGAATACACTCATTTACGCGATGGTCCGTGAAGCAGAAGATATCCTGGCGTCGCTCAAACTTTCCGACGCTTGAGAAACTCAACTACAACGCGGTAACACGAGCGTTCGCGAAACAGTGCCGCGGACGAACGTGATATAGGAGCGGGCGAAGTTCAACAGCCGGAAGCAAGAAGCCCAGTCAAAAAAAGTCAAGTGGTCCAATTGGAAAAATACCAATTGGCACCAAATGGTTTTCGACCAATTGCAATTTCGCCACCCGTTGGAACGTACCTATTACATCCAATTGGTAAACCAGTTCATATCCAATTGGTAAACCATTTGGGTAGAGCCCAATTGAAACTAGGTGGTGTTTAATTGGTTAACCAATTGAATAGATCTGGTCATCCAGTTGAAGCTAGCTGGTGCACAAAGGGTAACCAGTTGCAGAGAACTGGTGTCCAACTGTTCAGCCAGTTGAAGGTAGGTGGTGTTCAATCGGTTAACCAATTGAATAAATGTGGTAATCCAATTGAAGCTAACTGGTGTCCAAATGGGGAACCACTTAAAGTGAACTTGTGTTCAACTGGCAATCCAGCTAATCGTAAATGGTCACCCAATTGAAACTAGGTGGTGTTCAACATGAAGATCCTTTATTACACAACAGTTGCTCGGTGAAAACATCTCATACAGAGGGGGCCTCATAGTACAGCTCTACAATTCCTGCTACCAAGGTTATTCGTTGTCAAACTGTTGCCCGTTCTGCTTCAGCTTCAGGGAACGAGGTCGCATATTCTCGTTGCTTAGGGTTCTTTCTTTGTTCCGCGTTGCGTCAGCAATCAGACATGCTGCGTGAAAGAAAGATATGACAAGACTGAGGAAAATGAGCTACATGGCTGTAGTACAGAGGTTAACATACTTGTCTAGAATGCTGTAACAGCGCGCTCAATTTCAGACAGCCCACGCTCGAGCATTCACCCTAAGCAGCCATGCATGCAAACGTCGTCAGCGCAGTCCAAAGCGTGCCGTTCGTGTGTTCTAGACAGGTGTGTTCACCTCTGCACGAAGGATGAAAATGTTCAATAAGGTGGTATGCTGAGCCAGTTGGTGCAACACATTGTAGATTGTATAAGCGGAAAACAGCAGGAATAGAAGGAAAGAACTGGACAGGACAGACGCTCAACTTCCAACTGCAGTTTATTGGAAATTTTTCTCACAAGTGCAGCCACCTTATCACAAGAAAGACATGGCCAACAGGAAAGTTCCTTATCCGAACTGCCGCCCTTTAACTATTTAGAAAGCCTATTTCTTTATCATTCAGCGCTACCGAGGGAGCACTGATGCACGTGGTTGAGTTCGCTTTAATCTGTACAGCTTCCGTGATCTCGGTGGTCAGTCTGTGTTTTGATTTGTTAAGAGCATTAGTGCTCGTAAACTGCAGATTGCACCTGCAATCTCTGCAGTGCAGAGAGAGGTGCGTGCCACCTGCGAGAACCTTCCATGACGATGCATGTTATCTGAGTCTGTCATTTAGACATCGGCCCGTCTGGAGGATGTACACTTTTCGGCAGATCAAAAACTCTGTACACGACCTCATCGGTACAGGGAACAAAGTGCACGGCACGTGTTTTGTGCAAACTTTCTGGTTCACATTTCCCTTCCTATTTTTTAACCATGGAGCACAGCTTGGCCAGTTTGCAGGGGGCTGTGAGCACGACGTCAACCCCGTGCTTGCGACCAATCTTCTTCAAATTGTGCATGCTACACAGAATGCCCATACAACGTGACCACAATCTTTTCTGTTTTCCTTTTATCCTGGGTGTTGGTAGCATTTGTCCTCTTTAACTTTAACAACGTGCCACCCACTGCAACTAGCAGACTGTTAGGGTAATCCGAGCTGAGCAGACGACTTGCTTGCGGAAACTATGCTCTATGTTATACAGACAAGATTCTTCAGCAATGAACTAAGGCAGGAAATAGCAGTAGCTATTTTTTTACGAGCTTACTGTGAGATCAATCATAAGGTAACAGACCCTTCTTAGACCGTGGCGAAAATTCCTAGCAAACATGGTCTACTCGATTGAAGTTCATTATCATTCACTCATGAACAACCAGCCAACGATGATTTGCAGTTTTTAGATGTTACCGAGCTTTTAATTGAGTTGACCATGTTTGCTGGGAATTTTCGCTATGGTCTAAGAAGGGTCTGTTACCTTATCATAAGGTAACAGACCCTTCTTAGACCGTAGCGAAAATTTTATGTGCTATGGGCATAGGCCTGTGCACGGGAACGGGGCAGGGGCACGGGATGCGCCCCCTCCTATTCACCTAAGGAAGAGGGAGCGCAATATCTACCCCACATATTGACCCGCCTAGTCACCTAAGAGGGGGTGGGCGCTAACTGTTACGACTGGGGTAGCGCCCCTCGAGTGCGCGGCGTAGGATCCGAGGTCGTGGCATCCCACCGCTGCCACCACTGTTAGGAATGATGCAGCGTGGCCCATCGCTACCGCCACCTTTATGGTCCGATGTCGTCCCTCAGGCTCGTTGCTGGGAATACGCGTCGTTGTACCCCACCTCTGGAACCGCTGTTGGGACTCGGGTTGCGTGGCCGGTGCGAACACGGGTGTGCATCGTGCTCGGAGTAGTCAGTAAGGGCAAGGTGAAGAAGGAAAGATTTTATATACAGACTATTTACATATCTTCGCTCTCAGGCAACATGACTGCCAGCCCGACCACGTCGGCTGGTTCGACTCCGTTCGAGTCGTTCTCCTTTTTCTTTCGCCGGCGCCTTTTCCTCACTTAACGGCCGGTATGCTGGCAGCTTCGACGCACGCGCGCGCAAGTACGCTGCCCTCGATATTCACCGCCAAAATCTCAGGCGGCTCAACTAGCCTATCCTCGGTGTCGTCGCTAGGTGTCTGTACTTCTGACATAGCGACAGTCTCGACACTCTCTAACTCAGTTAGCTCGCCCTGAGATGTCTCTTTAGTTTCGGGTGATCTATCACTATCCTGGATAGCCCCTTTTCTCAGGCCTCCGAAGGCGACCTCTGCGTCCTGCGTTTCGCGACTTATCTCGACCTCTTGGTCTCCGCGGCGCGCCTCGTCTTGCGCCTTACGAAGTGCTTCATCCTCATGCGCCTCCGCCTCTCGCGCTATGTGTAGTGCCTCTTGTTCTCACGCCTCTTTCGCTTTTCGAAGCGCCTCGTCCGCTCTCGCCCATCGAAGCGCCTCAGCCTCTCGTTCTCTCTGATGCGCCTCCTCTAGGGCCTTGTGACGCGCCTCTGCGTCTTGAAGCGCCTCGCGACGGGCCTCAGCCTCCTGTGCCTCGCGACGCTTCTCGACCTCTTGGTCTCTGCGGCGCGCCTCGTTTTGCGCTTTTCGACGCGCTTCGTCCTCACACGCCTCACTGCTGGCCTTAGCCTCTAGCGTCTCGTAGCGGCTCGCCATACTAGGCGGCTTATCCCTCGTACTTGCATGTACGGAACTCTGGGGAGTCAAAGCTCCAAACAGCTGAACTGAGCTACCCTCGCGGTCTTCGTCAGTTATGTCCTGTGACTGAACGACAGCCGCGACGCTCTCTAAGCTAGTCAGCTGGGTCTGAAGAGTCTCTTCCCTTACTCGGGCTTTATCACTGCCTTTCAGAGACCCCTCTCTTTGGCCTTTACATTCGGCCGAACCTACATTACCACACTGGCTGACAACGTATCCCTGACCTCCGTTACTTCCTGCAGGCCGTCTGACACTAAGGCTAAAACTGAGCCTTTGCCACGTCCGAGGCACTCTGCGTGCCTGTTGGCCATCTTTCCTCTTCCCCCATGCGTGCCCTCGTCCGATGTCCTAGCTTTGCGCATATGACTCAAACGCTGTCTGAATGCTTTTGCTGACAAGCGACATTTGCGCAACAGCGCCTCTTTGACCTTGTCATACGATGCAGCGTCCTTCCTATTGAGTCTCGCTATTACATCGGCAGCCTCGCACGGAAGAAGAGTTAGCAACTCTTGCGGCCAACTTTCGAGGGAGAATCCTGCCTTCTCGCACGTTCGCTCAAAATTAACAAGAAAAAGTGCGATGTCCTCGCCAACTTTGAACGGCTGCAAAAGGTCTTCCATCCTTACGGACTCCCTCACTATGGGAACCTGTCTTGCGGCGGATATACGAAGTTCCAGCTCTCTTAGGTGCAACTCATGTTGCCTCTCGGCAGCTTTCTTCTCTCTTTCTTTTATCTCTTTCTCTCTGTTCTCTTGATCTATTTCCTCTTTTCTAGCTCGAATATCCTCATGAGCTTCCAGGGCCTCCTCGACAGTTACCCTCTCTGCCTCCATAATCGGGAGGATCTGCCGTTTCCGTTTAGCAGAGCCAACCGAAATGCCCAACTCCTTGCAAATTTCAAGGAGGTCCTGCACACTGAACTTGTCCATACTGACACTGCACTCCGCCTCGTTTACCCTCTACTTGAAATAAGCAGTCAGACAATCCAATTCTTGGCTGACCAAACAAAGTTACAAGTCTGCAACAAAACCTGCTAACAATAACTTGGGCTAGCTAGGTCTGGCAATAAGAGAGGTAAACTTCAGGCACTCACCACACCAGGGTAGCTGACGCTGGCCGATCCCACCGCTGCCACCACTGTTACGACTGGGGTAGCGCCCCTCGAGTGCGCGGCGTAGGATCCGAGGTCGTGGCACCCCACCGCTGCCACCACTGTTAGGAATGAGGTTGCGTGGCCCATCGCTACCGCCACCGATGTCGTCCCTCAGGCTCGTTGCTGGGAATACGCGTCGTTGTACCCCACCTCTGGAACCGCTGTTGGGACTCGGGTTGCGTGGCCGGTGCGAACACGGGTGTGCATCGTGCTCGGAGTAGTCAGTAAGGGCAAGGTGAAGAAGGAAAAGTTATACAGACTATTACATATTTTCGCTCTCAGGCAACATGACTGGCAGCCCGACCACGTCGGCTGGTTCGACTCCCTTCGAGTCTCTTCCCTCCCGATAGACTGACCGGCACGGCCTTCAATCCTCTAGCCGTCCATTGTCCTGTTGACCATCCGCCGGCACGCAGGTGTCGACCTTTCTCCGAACTGGGATGCGCCGGCATGAGCAACACGCAGGTGTCGACTTTTCTCCGAAGGTGTCGACTCTTCTCCGAACTGGGATGCGCCGGCATATCTGCTCCCTCCATCGCCCTCAGGAATGCTGTTCTCAGTCGTCAGGCAGCGTGAAAGCATGACGACTGGTATCAGCTGTCGGGCCGGCTGGGCCAAGACGCCGTTTTCCAGGACTCCTCCTTGTCGGAAAGTCGGCGACATTGGGCCTTTGTGCTGAGGCACAACAGCGCGAAATCTGCCTCGTACATCGACTTAGTAGGAGAGGGGGGTGGCGCTGCGACGAACCAAATCGCCCCACCCCCTGATGGGGAACCCTGCGCACGCTTATGACTATGGGAGCGGCAGCCGCGAGCGCGCCGACGGTAGAAGAGAAGGATGGACACGGGCACGCTCGCGGCTCGCGCTCATTGGCCGTTGACAGTGAGTCGCGGCCGAGTCTTGGAAATTTCAGTGGCGTACCAACTTGTTCATGAGTGGGGGGGCCCTCGAAGCACACACACACACACACACACACACACACACACACACATTGTCCTTTTTTATCATGTTGCTGCCTTCTGCATACATAATATAATATATATATGCAGAAGGCAGCAACATGATAAAAAGGACAATACATTTTATATGTCATGCCTCAGAACAAGCATACACATCCGTATCATACAAGTAAGTAGTATTTTTTTGAGAAATTTTCGTTGGGCGAGTTGGTGTACGTTCATGTTTGCTTTTAAGCACGAAGTAGCACAATCACAAGAAAGGACACGGGGGGCGCTCTGTGATAAATACATGGTGAGAAGCGCAGGACAGACTAGCACGGGATATCGGGCAACAAGTGCACTTGATCTCTTCTACTTGTCTTTTGATGCGCCGCTTTCCTAGAATTTATCCATGCACCAGCTATCCCAGCAACGCATTTTAAAGTGACTGAGCATATGTTACTTGTGTCGCTCTCAGTAGTACATTTCGTAGATAAATTGGTGACATTTTTTTCTATCAATAAGTCGTTACATTTAATTGTGTTTAGTAACAGAGTAAAAAAACGGCAGCCTCGGTTTTGCTCAATTAGTACTGACATACTACTTGCCAGTCTAGAGGTTTGCCTCTACATTTTGTTTTGTTTGCTTTTAGTCCAGCTAGTGATTCTGCCATGTTAATTATTGTTAATATATTCAGTAATATTATCAACTGGCCCAACTTTGTATTTTCTGGAACATTATCAGTGTACATGGAATTAACCTAAATGGTGCAGGGTTTATTATAAAAAGGCCACTGAAAAGGGTATGTAGGACGCATTTCATATTGCATAAACTATGCGGTTTTGAAACAGCGCCACGTGGTAATATTTTATTGGTGGTTATTGCTCGAACGAGCAATGCGAAATATTATTTTGTAAAGACGTGCCTTGTGCAGAAGCGCGCCGACTGATGTAGGGCACAAAATTTTTTTGCGTAAAATATCAATTCTTTTACAGATTTTACTCATCATACTCGTGATGTGTTTATCCATATCATGTGTTCGTAAAGGCAGATTAATACCAGTTTGGGTGTGTTAACCCTTGTTACTAGCCATGAACATTAATTTCTAAGAAAAGATAAAGTCGCGCCATCTGCATAGATTACAAATCTAGCTTTGCTATCAATGTTTAGGATATGGTAAATAGCGAGTGTAAACGGAAAGGTCACAAAGCGCTTCCCTGTGCGGTACTCATCTGAGAATTTACCTGCAAATATTACAATCTGAGTTCCACGTTGTAAATACGATGAGGTTCGAAAACTTGCTATGCATCCAGTACCATAAAATTCCAACATTCTTAAAAAAACATTGTGGTTGACGAAGTGAACGACTTTGGAGATGTCTAAAAATAGGCCGTGTGCCACTTTGTGACATTGAGTTTTGTAATTAACCTCATGAGCAAGAAGAGCAAGCTTCGTCGATATGATTTTACGGAAAAAGTATTGAATGGGAACTAAAAGATTATAAAGGTCAACGAATGGCACCTTCGGCGTCGCACTTTCACCTTTTATTTCTGAGAGCGGGGGCAAGGAGGGCAAGTGTGCCCTTACAACTCTTCCTCTCAGTAAACCTGGCTATCGTCAGAACCTCACACTTGCATCGACTAGATCTGGACTGGCATAACAACAAAGTCGTCCGTTTTTTTTTTTTTCTGGATCGGTCTAAGTCTTCTGCGTCATGCCCACAGCGCCTGTTCGTAACGCGATGCAACCAAAGGCGCTAAAACGTCCCATCTCTAAATGACTCCCCACGTATTGTTAGGTAGAAGATCAAGGTACTAAAGTATTCTGATACTGTCTTTCCTCGCCATTACTTCTTCGCTCTTGGCAGGGGCGTAGCCAGAAATTTTTTTGGGGGGGGGGGGGGGGGTTCAACCATACTTTATTTATGTTCGTGCGTGCGTTTGTATGTGTGCGTGTATATACGCAAGCAAAACTGAAAAATTTCGGGGGGGGGGGGTTGAACCCCCCCAACCCCCCCCCCCCCCTTGGCTACGCCCCTGGCTTGGTTATTCATCGTTGGTCGGCGCTAAAATAGCTTGCCTGTCACGCAACGCCACAAAACCGCGAAACTGGCGACGTCAGAATCACGAGTACGCACTAAACCGCGCATTAGTGTTTATATTCATCATGAAACAAGCGCAATAAGAACGAAGACTGAGAAAGGAACAAGACGGAGCGCAGAAACAGAAATAATCGACAAGCACGAGAAGCGAACAACAAGAGAAATAATTGAAGCGTTTCGAATTGAGAAAGGAGGCGATAAGTGCGTCAGCCAGGCGTCTGTTCTGCTAACAGATTCTGAATTTGCCTTGTACGTGACATGACTCGGTCATTTCTTTTCTTGTTTTTTTTTTTTTTGTGGTTAACACGTGCTTACCTGCTGTATGCCATCGGTTATCATAGCGGTATTTAGCTGATTCACGCTGTTTCTGATAATAAGAGGTTTGCGGTGACGTGCATTCATGTGATAAAAAAGGAAAACAAGCGCTCCGTCTTGTCTCTTTTCTGAGTCTTTGTGCTTATTGCGCTTGTTTCATCATGCACCTTTACCAACATGCCCAACCGGCAGTCATCCTAAGTGTTAATATGTCGAGCAAAACTTGATTTATTTCGTCTTGTTCCGAATGAAAGAGAAGATGGCATCGCGACGATGGTTTAGCAGAGGCTATAGTCGTAGCAGGCGGCGAGAATGGATTTATTTGCGCAAAATAAAAATTGCAGGGCTTATATAATGGTGTTGAACCGTTCGTGCGCGTATACGGCATCGTTCTGTAAACTCTTTTTCTTGAGGATGCGTTTTTTTTTTTTTTTATCGCCCAAATCTAAGCTACTAAGGTTGTTGCAAGCTACGGTACGATCAGACAGGCGAATAATATTAATTCGGAAACACAGGCGGAATCATCATCCACCGCCGCTCCGCGTCAGCTCTGCCCAAGTAACACGCACATCTGCGCGCTCATCGACTCACCTCCGCCAAGGGGATATGGCAGGCAACATATGCTGTACGTTTTCGAAGAAAAAACAGATGCATTTCCTGTGAACTGCAGTAACATTATTGACTGAAATCTTCATAAATGCTGCCGGTTCCCGCCCTATAGCTTGCGTCGGCGGAGTTGCAAATTTGATTTCAGGCAGAACGGAATAAATAAAGGACGGAAGACAGACGCCTGAGAGCCCCTGCTCAGCTGTAGCCTCCTCCACAATGCAACAGCGCAGGGTATCAAAGCGTTGCACAGAATCTACGGTCCGTCGTGGTGAGGCACGGAAGACGATCTTCACTGCAGAAGCTGGGGATACTTCTAAATCTCCTAATCTAATTTTTTGACAGTTGTGCCGAACGAAAACTTCGTCATAGTTAGTTTGCCACTGCGCTGCCGGCAGTGAACGCTCACAAAAGTGTGTGTGTGGGGGGGGGGGGGGCTCAGCCCCCCCCGACTTCTGGGAGTGGGGGGGGGGCAGCGCCCCCCTTGCCCCCCCGGTAGATACGCTATGCTTGGAATGATAAAGACGTGTTGCTCAGTGTCTCGTCCTCGTCTGCGGGGTTCTGCGCGGCGGCTGGCCCAGACCCTACAATGCAAACACAAGCGGTCTTAGAACAGCTCAGAACATGCTGCTACCACTGGACGCGTGCAGCTCGCGGCAGAAATTACTAAAATTGCCCCATGGCATACGCGCATGAAATGCACATACGTTCGGCCAACTGAAGATACCTTTGTCACGCTGGTATCCACGAATTTCGGGCGAGCGAAGCATTGCAGATATATGGAGAAGCACTCAAGAGGGCACACGTTATCTTTTATAACGGCACGACACGACAAACCGAAGAACTTGGAGCCGAAGTTGTTCAGCTTCGGCCTGCATGACGCCCCACAAATTATGCAGTGGCCTTACGTAAGCTTACACACAGGCCGATGGTTGTTCTTTGAAGACGACAGGAAGCAAAAGTACCAGGGGCGTAGCCAGAAATTTTTTTCGGGGGGGGGGGGGGGGTTCAACCATATTTATGTATGTTCGTGCGTGCGTTTGTATGTGTGCGTGCCTATATACGCAAGCAAAACTGAAAATTTCGGGGGGGGGGGGGGTTGAACCCCCCCCCCCCTTGGCTATGGCCCTGAAAAGTACTCTCAGTGAGTTCACAGTGGAATTCAGAAGTGACGTAAGTTATGTGGGGGGGGGGGGCGGTCAGGTGGTCTGACCCCCCTTGTGGTCGGGCTAGAGGGTACACCCCTTGCAAGTGTCCCCCCTGAGTTAGCTTTCGAACATCACATTTTAATTACATTAAAGCTGTATCTTAATGTGATCACTTGCATTCGATTGTTTAACCCGAATGACATATTTACGAGAAGTATGTCCGAGCCAAACTTCGAAACTTTACTTCACCGACGTACGTTTCTACTAGTGGCTGCTCATTGCTGTTAGATTAAAGGGAACTAAAGGCAAATATTAGGTCCACGTTGATTGCTTAAATGGTGTTCCAGAAACCTCGTAGTGCTTGTTTCGTGCCAACGAAATGGTTATTTTGAAAGAAAATCACATTTATTGGTCCGCGCGGCTTTAGCGTACTTCAAATGACCCGCCTGAACGGGCCCTCTGACGTAGCAGTTGCCGTGTCCAACGTTGCCCACCTTTACTGCCCGGCCGCCAACGCTACGGTTTCTTGCGCAACAGCAGCCATCAACTTTGGCAACACGCAGCCACGGGCCACTCCAAAACGGTATAGTTAATTGTAACGGAGCTTAGCTTGGCCAGCAGGGGCAGTAGAGTATGAACAGTGCAAAAACAGCGAGAGCCAATACGCGATACCGAAACTACCACTGAGACGCGCAGCTCAGCGAAAACGGAACTTTTGAACCCCTCGCGCCGTTCCCCATGGTAACGCCAAAAGGTTCTTTTTTCCATGAATCAAACAGTAACGAACAAGGAACATTTTATTACGTCTTGCGATGCACGGAAAGTTCTTTTTCTATTGCAGCTAGTATGATTGCTAGTGGTTAATTGTAGGGGTGTGCGAATATATCGAGTTTCGAATCGAATAGTTCTTGATCGAATAATTCGATTCGACTTCGAATAGCTAGAATTCGAAGTTTCGAATAATTCGACAGAACGAATATCTAAGACGTGACAAAGGCCAATGGTGCAACTCGGTTACGGTAAGGTGGCTAAAACTAATGCTGACGTCGCCTTCGTTAAACTTTCACTGGCATCTGGTTCAAAGCGAGCGCATGTTGATCTTAAGAAGACTGTCATTTCCGCACGTAGAAAAACACATAAGAAAACTGTCAAGTCCTTCACAACTTCGCTCCCTAAACGAAGGCACGGACTTCTTGCGTAGTTCGGTCGCATATGCCGCAAGCGCCATAAAACGACTGACTTTGGCATTCGATTACCCTCGGTGATTGGCTTTGCATGTAAAAATTTGTTCACGCTGGGCAGTCGCCACTGCCGCACCGCACCATTGTAGTTCAGAAACTCCCATCGTTCCGGCACGCAGTTGAAACGCTGCTGTGAACGGGCGCCCGAAGACTTTTGGGCCCTGAGCACGATGGCGATGAAGCAAACATTACGGTTGTCAGATGAGCCTTATTGCTCGACCATGGGGAAAGAAAACTAGCTACCGTACCCCCCCCCCCTGTTAGGAGGTGAGGGAGTAGAGCACTGCACAGGCCGGATTTTACGGCCCGGGCCCGGCCCGGGCCCGCTTATGAAGCCCAAGCCCAGCCCGGGCCCGTGGTTCCAAGCGCGGGCCCGGCCCGGGCCCGGGGTACATGACCGAACCCAGCCTGAGCCCGGCCCGGGCTCGTCGTTTCAAGCCCGGGCGTTCATTACTAAACTAATCCAGGGCGCGCTTGTTCATGACCAGGCCCGACCCGGGCCCGCTAGAGGATTATTTGTTGATGATGATTATTAATGATGCCGTGCGCTTTGTAGCGGGCGATCGGACGGAAAATCCGGTGTGTACATTGTGGGATCGAGAGCGTCCTCCTACCTGGCGCCTCGTTCCCCAGCTGCCGAGCGCGTGCCGGCCGCGTAGCCCGGGCGCACTTAGGCACCGGCAATCGGCAAGATGGCGGCCAGGGCGCCTCTTTGTCTGGGCGAGCCAAGCGTCGGCTCCGTCCCGCGCTGGCATGTCCGGGCACGCTACGCTGGCGCGCTGCGCGGGCCTACGTCACAACGTAGCGCCATTCCCCATTGGGCCGCTGGTGACATCCTCCTCTCCTACGAGCTAAGATGCGCCCGACGATTCGCTCGTGGCGGGGGATGCTCCCAGGCTAGCACGAGAGGTTGACGCGCTGCTCTAGCAGGCGGCTTCTCGTTCGCGTGCTCGACTGCTGCCCTTTGTGTGATAGTCGTAGTGCCGCTGGCAAGCGTACTCGATCGGTCTTGCGGAGTTCCCTTTACGGCCTGCAAGCCCGTGACTGTCGTACTGTGTTGCATCTTGGGTTAATAAACCCGTTGTTGCTGTTACCCTGCCTCGTGCGTGGTTTCTGCGCCGTGTCGGAGAAAACGACGAACCCGGCCGCAGCGTCGTCGCACGCAGCGGCAGTGGAGAACGTCGCGTCCCTACACGGTCGCGCTCGTAGGTAAGCCTAGGCAAACCTATCTCCACATAACTGGCGCCCAACTTGGTTTCGGCATGGCAGCGGAGCAGTCCCTCTCGAGGCGCTCGTTCCTGCTCGATCCCGTGGCGACGGACTTGATCTCGTTCGATGCGGACGACGCCGGCAGCACGAGGTAAGCCCTCGGCTTTCGGCCACCGGGAGAGATCCCGTTTGGGGCCTCCTTTGGTGATAACCGCTCGAATGTGGACTACAGTCCTAGCCTCGCGAGTTTCGTGTTTTCTCAGCTGCTCGAGACACACGCGGAGTACGTGCTTTCGGGCCCCTCCAATGCGTCGTCTCCGCTCGCTGGCCTTTCTTTGTTAGCAGCACAGCCGAGTGATTAACCCGCCGCACCAGAGCGTCCCTACCTAGGACACATGGTGCTGGCATTCACACGCTCGCTGGCCCATCGTTGTCACGAGCGTAAAGGGTTGACCATGTCGTCCGCGAGCCAGCTCGCATAGGCGGCACCGTCGCCGCGTTTTCCGACGATCATTTTCCTCATGCGCGCCTTGGCGACGCTTTCGGCAAATGTGAGCCACCGTGCTCCGTTGTCAATTCGTTTGCCCGTCGCATGAGGCATCATGCATCCGTCGGTTGAGTCGGTGCGGAAACCCTTCTTCTCTGTGCCGTTTATTGTCCCCTTTGGGTATGGCGTGCATGGCGGAGAACAGGCGCGCGACCTACAACGGCGGCGCCTGCCTCGGAGCAATTAGCGCTGCACACAACTGCGGCACGGCTCCAGGCAAAACATTGCCTTCCATCTCGCGAGCAGAACCGCTGTTTCGTGCGGCGCTTCGCGGTGGTTGTGCGCTGGGAGAATCGCGCGCGCCGACAGCGCTTTGTGCACCTCCCGGGTCTTTCGCTGCCCGTGATTCTCGGTCGCGTCTTTCTCGCGCGCACGGGTATCGTGATTGACTTCCCAAGCGGTGGCTACAGGGTCGTCCCTTTCGGCGCCCTACAACCATTTGCAACCTCGTAGTGGCTACCGCTGCCTTTAAGTACGGCACGCCACACGAGATTTCGCTCGCCGGAAGCTTGTCTGCTATGTCAAGGGAGTGCAATTGGTGGAGGAAACGGACCCCATGGCGCTCGTCTGGCTTAAGCGCTTGCGCGAGCCCTCGGGCCGCCTCGCGCGCTGGGCGTTGACTTTGCAGCGGTACAACTTCGTTGTGCGCTTCCGGAAGGGAGTTCAAACGTCGTGGCTCACGCCTTGCCGCGTGCCCCCGTTTCGGTGTGACACTTGTGTCGCCACTCCCGAGAGCAATCGCATCGAGTAGACTCCGGGGCACAGCATCGAGTAACTCCCTCTGGCTCCGATGGGTCCAAATGAGCGAACCCCGACGGCGAATTGACTTTTGAGTCGACCGCCTCGGGTGAGCACGTCACTTCAGCCGGTATCTGTTAAGCAGAAAGAAGAGACACCAAAGGCACAGCAGTGCGATCGTTTTGGGCTCCAAGAGCCGTGCTCCCAAGGAGCGGGCGCGTATTGACAGTCTGGTATTGCTGTCGGCGCCGTGTGCCGTTTACGCAGTCTGGTATTGCTGCGGGCACGTTGGATTCGCATCTGTTTGTCGACGGCGGAGTTCTCCTGCGCTCCACATCCCACCGGAAGAAGCTCCCAAGGAGTTTTAAGGTGGGGGTACCCGCAGTCTAAGGAAAGCCAACCTCGGCTATTTCCACGACTCGCGGTTGGGCGGACATGCGAGGGGCCGTAAGACTTTCTAAAAGTTGTGCCTTCTGCTACCTGGCCAGGCATAAACGTGACGCTCTTCACTCCTCGTGTGACAATGCGTGCAGTCTCGTGCGGGCAAGACCCCGGGCTCATGCAGCGCCCTAAAACCCTTTCGTTGCCCGCAGCAGCGACTTGGGGAGGGGGGGAGGCGGTCACACAACCGCAGGAAAACTAGAAGGCTGGCTCCAAGCCACGCCATCGGTACAACCTGCGGAAACGCACCTAAGCGACCTTTCTCCACTGACAGGTAGCTGGACTTTATTCCATACCATGACAGTGAATGGAGAATAAGCGCTAAGGTGCGGCGCGCACGTCGGAAGTGGTAGAAGGCCCGCTTGGCCAAAAAATACCCTCGGACGTGTGTCCAAGCATAACCTGGCAAGCGCCCCCTTTTGTTGGGCAGCACTGTCAGGCAGGCCCCTTTTCGGCAGGCCGGCTATGCCGGGGACATTCTGTCCACTCCTGCATCGCCCAGTCGTCCCCTGCGCCTGGCTCTACTTGCCACCAGCCTGTTCCAGACCTGTGGCCTGCTGTTCCCTGGTCGTCCCAGCTGTGACCTGGTACCCACCTTCTCCCTGCAGTCACCTCCACCCTGCCTTACCCACCTGGCAGCTTCGGCAGCCGCCCTCGGCGGCTGGTCCGCCACTCAAGCTTTGGCCCAGGTCCGAGCGTGGTCGCTCCGGCCTCCGTTCCTGGCTGCCTGCTGTCCAGGCCTGCCGTTCTGTGATGCCCCCCGTCCCAGCGACTTCGGCGGTTGGCTGCTGCTTGAAACTGGCAGCCACGCCTCGTACGTTCCCGGCTGCCAACCTCTCCAGTCCGGCGAACTTCAAGCGGGCTGGCTGCCCACCCCTTGTGCAGTCTTGCCCCGTTCCTCCTGGGCTGTGGACTTCTTCCCGGCAGTGGGCTCCCTGGTGGTGGAACTTTTGGTGGAACTTTGTGTGGCCATGGCGACTTTTGGACTTGTACCTTCAGGAAGACGACACCCCCTGTGGGCTTTGCCCGTTGGCCAGCCCCCTTGCGGCTGAGTGACCTTGCTACTTGGCCTCGGACAGCCTCTTTCACAGGCTGGCCTCGGTCTTTAGGAGGGGGGAATGTGGGGATCGAGAGCGTCCTCCTACTGGCGCCTCGTTCCCCAGCTGCGAGCGCGTGCCGGCGCGTAGCCCGGGCGCACTTAGGCACGGCAATCGGCAAGATGGCGGCCAGGGCGCCTCTTTGTCTGGGCGAGCCAAGCGTCGGCTCCGTCCCGCGCTGGCATGTCCGGGCACGCTACGCTGGCGCGCTGCGCGGGCCTACGTCACAACGTAGCGCCATTCCCCATTGGGCGCTGGTGACATCTCCTCTCCTACGAGCTAAGATGCGCCCGACGATTCGCTCGTGGCGGGGGATGCTCCCAGGCTAGCACGAGAGGTTGACGCGCTGCTCTAGCAGGCGGCTTCTCGTTCGCGTGCTCGACTGCTGCCTTGTGTGATTAGTCGTAGCGCCGCTGGCAAGCGTATCGATCGGTCTTGCGGAGTTCCCTTTACGGCCTGCAAGCCCGTGACTGTCGTACTGTGTTGCATCTTGGGTTAATAAACCCGTGTTGCTGTTACCCTGCCTCGTGCGTGGTTTCTGCGCCGTGTCGGAGAAAACGACGAACCCGGCCGCAGCGTCGTCGCACGCAGCGGGCAGTGGAGAACGTCGCGTCCCTACACGGTCGCGCTCGTAGGTAAGCCTAGTGCAAACCTATCTCCACAACACCATCGAAATGTTGCTTTGCCGGCGGTAGTAGCTCAGTGGTTAAGCTGTTTCGTTAAGTCCTAGGGACGCGGGTGCGATCCCCGTGGCCACGGCGGCCGCAATTTGACGGGGGCGAAATGCAAGAAACCCGTGTTACACTTTTAGGTGCACGTTAGAGAACTCGAGGTGGTCGAAATTGATCCGGTGCACTATGGCGTGCCTCGTATCATATCGTGGTTTTGGCACGTAATACTAAGGAATATAAATGAAATGTACCGTATGTGTCAACCTCGAATAAAATACCGAAATCTTTATTCCTCCCATGGGAACAACCGTGATCTCGCCCATTGTTAGTGCTGTTAATATATATATATATTATATATATATATATGTACGTGATCTGGCGTGTTTATAAGGAAACCCACCACGATGTACTTGCTACTTTGACAAAGTCTGGTCCAGCAGACGAAACGTTAGTGAAAATATACAGTGCCATGTATATCTATACTGGTGAAAATAAATAGCACTTAAACTGTGTTTCTATTTTTATTGCTAAGCTTTGCTAAGAGCCAGCTCTTTGCGCGTGTCACTTCAGCTTGGCACAGTATACCTTAGACCACGCAATGCATAACGTTCGCGTGTGCTCGAAAGCCCGACTTACGCCTTTTAATGAGCGGGTACGAGTCCGGCCCGGCCGGCCGCAGCCTCAAGCCCGGGCCCAGCCCAGGCCCGCGGCTTCAAGCCCGGGCCCAGCCGGGCCCGCATTTTCAAGCCCGAGCCCAGCCCGGGCCCGCCAGAAAACACTTCGGACGGCCCGGCCCGGCCAGCGGGCCGGGCCGGCCCTGGCCCGTGCAGTGCTCTAGTGAGGAGTGCCGCTGCTGATGGAATGGCAGCTCTTTTATCAACATGCCTGTGCGCCCATAAAAGCTGTCAGATGGGGCCCCGTGTCCACTGCCTTAATTACAGCTGAAACAAAAGCCACTCCCGAACAAGTGCGTAATGAAGCTGCCAGCACGCCGTAGCGTCCCTGATTTTTCCTTTGTCTTGCCGTAAGTGGCGGTACACATTTCGTGTAAATATAGCTCGATATTCGATTCGATATTTTTAGCCACTATTCGGCACTATTCTATTCGAATCGATTCGAGATTAAATTTCACTATTCGCACACCCCTAGTTAATTGTACTCGAGACTCTTGACGTCATCGGAATCATTTCCAGAATATCCCACTCGTGGAGCACATCGCGTCCTACATTTACATTAATTTCTCGTAGTAGATTAGTAGAGTACTGCTATGATACTATTGACGTTTTAGACGTTCTCACAAACTGACCTTTCACTTGACATAAATTGTTATTGCCTTTAGTGTGCCTTTAAGCTCCTGGCCCGGCGCCAAGGCCCATGCTCGCCTTCTTTATGTTATTTCAACGCAGGACTTTAATTTTTGCATATTTAAAATAAAACCTATATTTCTAAGAAACAAAATGGCCGCCAAGGCAGGATGGTGTTCCCCTTTGTGATTTTCTGGATTTACGCCACTGTAATTCAGGTTGTATTATTTCGACCTTACCACTGAATCCATCTTCGGATATCTTTGACGTGAAATGTATTATCCAAAGGTTCAATGATCGTGTGCATTCTCTGTCAAAATAATAATAGTGTTAAAACCCTCAGCTATAATCCAACCCTCATGGTTCACGAGGGGCCGCTCTCCGACCAATTATAATTGAGAACCTGCTTGCAACTCGATCTGTGCACGTACGCAATGATCATATCAGCACGAGACCGTGGCGTTAGAACTCAACGCCACACACAAGTTTTGTAACATTTGAGGACAGTTATGACATTCAAAACTAATCGAAACAAGCGAGGCATAAGAGGCTGCGATACCGAAAAGGCAGTGTGGCCAAATTTAGGTACGCTGGAACGTGCGTGGGCGCGCCGACTTCAGCAGACGACAGTCGCCTGTACCGGAAGTGAGTCATCTTTTTGAAAACTCGCAACTAAGTTTCTCCATATTCAGCTGTTTATTTAACTACAACACTATGTACACGTGTCAACGGGAACAAGCGCATCTGATCCAAACACCGCTCTCGAATTATGTCGGCTATTGGCCAGTAAGGATGCTATGTCTCTTGCGACGCGAAAAACAGATCCGTGACGTCAAATGACAGGCGCCCCGCCCACCGACGAGTGTGAGAACCGGCCTCTGTTTGAAAAGAGGGCGCCTGAGTAAACAGCAACTTCACGCTCCGCTTGTAGCCTTTACGCGGCGCGCACGACTGCAATATTTGGCTGAGCAGTTCATAACCGTGTCAGCTTTCCGCAAGATGTGTTTTTTCAATAAGCCGACGGGGTGCTTCACGACCCTTTGAAGATAACTGAAAAGTTCACAGTGCAAGGAAATTCTGTGTTTCGCCATAGAGATATGAAGGCTTTGCCCTGATGCAGAAATGCAAAGTACTGTGCATTGATGAAAGCTGCTCCTCCTCCCCGCCGCTCCGGCGCGGAGGGAACCCGCAACGAAGGGAGAGCAGGAGCACCGAGGCACCCTAGCGCAGACTAAGGACCTTAGCGTAGACCATTCGACAGCGCTACAGCGGCGTTGAGCACCATAGAAATTGAAAGTGATGCACATATTGGCGTCTTTTTCGCAGCTCTAACAAGTATTAAATACATTAAAATTTTTAAATTCCTCACAGTAAGTGCGTCGCAAGCGTGCGCAAATATTCTTTATTTTCAACCAATCAAAATGAACAGCATAAGCTGAGCGATACCTCACTTCTGGCAGCAGAAACTATTGAGGTACGATGCTGCAATCGGCTCGGAAACCCACTTGGGAAACAAATGACAATATGAACGTTTTGCTCTCGCCGATTCACTGGTGCCACAGCAGTAATCAAGACCTATGGCAAGCAAACGGCCGATAAAAAACGACGTGCGTAGTGTTGGGTGGCGGTCTTATGTCGGTGAAAGCGGAAGGTGCGTTAATATGGTGTAATAATTGATGCGGTTTAACGTTATTATTATGAGAATAAGGAACATGAGCGATCACTTTCTAAGAGCCCGATCACATTCTATGATGACTATCACTGACGAGTGAATGTTTTAAGAGCGGCATAACAAAACTTTTAATGTCGAGATCCATGCAGGTTGGGCTTCACGTACCGTACCAACTTAGCGGGAAATAGCAACGGCATTAGGTACGCACTGCACTGAAAATCCGGACATCAGTTCGTCATCCTCCTCCTTCCCGCCCCCTCCCCCTTGCCCGGGCGCCATAAAGTTTCACAGAATATTTCTTAACGAACACCACAAACGCGAAAACCAGCCATTGGATTCAGATCCCCTCGCATTCACCATGAACTTTCCCTTTTCGCGCACAAAGTTACTTCACGACTCTTTTATTCTCAGAATTAACACCGACAAACTGGAACAACGTGCCCGGCTATAAGTGCTTCCCTGTCCGCAATCGATTAGTCTTCCTGTTCAACCACACTTACGCTCGTTTCATTACGTCCTTTTTATGCATATCTGCAGTGCTATCACTCCCTTCTGTTATGTCCGGGGCTTGAAGGCTAGTGAATAAAATAATAATAATAATAATAATAATAATAATAATAATAATAAAATAATAATAATAATAATAATAATAAATTCGCATGCTATCTATCCTATAATATCAAATGCATTTTTCAAACGTCATTCGTTGTCGCGGCGCCTTGTTGAACGCAGCAATCAAAGCTGGTCTCAAGTTAATCCAGAAGAATCACCCCCTCCCTCCATCGACATCATGAGCCGGAATTGAATGAACAAGCTAAAGTAGGCCAAAATTTCCAGAGGAAAAAAAAAAAGGACAGCAGAAACCCGTACCAAGAAATATAAAGAACATAGCCGGGACAATTCCTCGGCCGAGAACTCTTAACCACGTCACTGGCGGATAACATGACACAACGTGCTTGTCCGCGTGGCCTTTGTGGCATCAAGGGGCGTTCCATTTTGACGAACACACACACGATGCGTTGTGTCCTTGAATGCTGTGATGCTGTGTGCTGTGACGGCAAAGGGCTGCGAGCCCGCCCGGCCCGGCCCGACGTACGAAAATACAATCGCAGAGAACCTTCAAAAAGCCGGCCCGGCCCGGCTTTTTGAAGGTTCTCTGCGAAAACAAAACATCGTTTTCTGGTAATTTGGCATTTTATTGAGCATATCGAATATGATCAAACGACACGCGACGAACAGTCTCTATTACACAGATTACAAACTGTCGTGCAAAACAGCAAGCAGTCCCACGATTCCGGCTTCAAAGAAGTGCGGCGCTTTTGCTTTATGTAGCCCGCCGAACTGAAGTTGCGTTCGCTGCTTGCACTTGTCGCCGAAATTGCTAATATCTTTTTGGCCGGCCTGTCAAGCTTGGGATATCTCTGCTGCTTGTTTTTCCAGAAGACTAAAACCTCAGATGGACAGGCGGACGATTCCATAGAGAGATAATCGGAGAGCTCCCCTTTTGTTTAAAGTAGCGAATGGGAAAGGAAAAGCGGTAAAGGGCGGTCGCGGAAAAGGCGCTGTATGCTGGGAAAACAATTCCCGCTGATTTTCTATATTCGGGCTTGAGTCGGGCTTCGCGCCGGGCCCGAGCCCGGCCCGATAAAAAAAGTAGCCCGAGCCCGGCCCGGGCCCGAGGAGGAAATGCGTCGGCCCGCCCGAGCCCGGCCCGCGGGCCGGGTCGGGCTCGGGCTTTCGGGCTACCCGGAGCCCGTGCACACATCTAGTATGCCGATGACGTGGCAGTATGTACATCGAAAGAAGGTGTCCAAGAGACAATTGACGTCGTTAAGAAATTTGGCCAAATTACCGGAAGTCGAGTGAACTGGGGGAAGTGTCTGGGGCTATGGCATGGTGAATGGTCATCGGTCCCTGATGCTTTTGCCAACATTCGGTGGTTCAGAAGTCCAGGAAAGTAGGTATACCCCTTCAACACTATAACAAGCACCGATGAATATTGGACTGAGCAGGTGCAGCAAATGCGAGAAAAAGCAACACGGTGGAACGCCACTTGTCTCTCAATGTTTGCGCGAGCCACTGTATGTAATATGTTTTTTATGAGCAAGTTGTGGTATGTGATGCAAGTGCTAAGTTGTACACGAATGAATGTGCAAAAGTTTCATAGAGTATTCGCTGTTTTTGTGTGGGGGTCAACTTGGGAAAGATGCAGTAGATCGAATCTGTTCAGACGAGTTAAAGCAGGGGGACTTAGCTTGTCGCATCTATTTGTCCGGCAGCTAGTTAATCGCTTTCTCTTCTTTCGGGACGTGCAAGATCCTTTTCTGCGAACAGTGTGCCAGCTACGCCTTTGTCGCGTGCTACCTAACTTTGTTGTTAGCACTGCAAACATGCCTGGAGCCACGCGAGGCTTTTTTAAGGAAGTTGTGGACAGCGTCCATTTTCTGTCAGTGAGGTTCTCAAATGAATATCTCTTACAGTCACTCGAAAGAAATTAGATAAAGACATATGTGATATGATTTTCCAGTGCCTATTATAGGTCAATAAACAGTGGAGGCGAAGGAAAAGATGTACTCAAATGAGTGAAGAAAATGCAAATTCATTCAGGGGCAAAAACTTTCTTTTTAAATTACATTCGGGTACTTATCGGTGCGGACATTCTTGGAAGAGCGGGGTTTTTACATGCAGTGGGGTTCTCATTGTTTTATCTGTAGAAAACCGGAGACAATAGATCACGTATTTTGCACTGTTGGGAAGGGGTCTACTTCTGGGATGTTTTACAGAGAACGCTCAAGAAAGAGTTTCCTCTGCATCCACTTGGAATCAGGTTTTTGCAGATAGAAAACGAGGATGGGATGCCTTTTGACCTTATTATGCTTCTTGGCCTCCACTGCTTATGGCAGGCGAGAATGGCGGGTTTCACTGAGACCCTGACAGGCGACCTGCACGTGTGCTTTTCGCGAGAACATTGTTCAATACATAGATGTGCTCAAACAACAAGACTTATTCCTGACTGGCTGGCCAGGGTTGAACCTCTGGCATACCTTAATTTATTTTTTATTATTTTATTTCATTAATTTTTTCATCTTGACACATTATTGTAGCAATGTGTATTATTACTGTAAGTGGTGTCTGTTATTGATGTGCATGTGACGTTAATAAACCGGCAATAAAGAAAAAAAAAAAAAGTCCGCGTGGCCTAATGGATAAGGCGTCTGACTTCGGATCAGAAGATTGCAGGTTCGAGTCCTGTCGCGGACGGACGGCATAGTTTTTTTTCTTTTTCTCATACGTTGTCCTACATCTTACAATGTATCCGGACACATTCTGTTGCAAGGGCGCACCATACAGTTCTCCGTTTCACAAATGTCACGAGGATGGCGACAACTAGATCGGCTCGGGAAAATTTTTTTTTTTCTTCTTTTTTTTTTTAATTGTACATTGGCTCGGGAAACTTTTTTTTTCTTCCTTTTTTTTTTAATTGTACAAGGGGTACACTCACGCGTCTTTTTTTTTTAACCATGCGTGTCAATAATGTAACTAGTTGCATGTAATTGTTTGCTACAAAAAAAAAGTAATTTAATTAGCTTGAGCGCTAAGGAGAAAGAAGTCATCTATGTATTGCCCGCCGACCGCCGCTGAGGCGGTGCGCTGCCAAGCGCGAGGGCACGGGTTCGACACCCGTGCACTTATATTTAGTTAACAGGTAGGCAATCTTAATCCGGAATGCACGGCTATGCAGTGTGCCTATAATCGTATCTCGGTATTGCAGGCAGTCACAGTTTAATTTTACAAATAATAATTGCATGTAATTTCTATACACTACTGACCGAGAAAAACGCTCCATGCACACAAGTAAAATAGGATTGATTTATTGCGCATGGATAAAAGCATCGAGGTCAAAACCTACAAGCGCTAATGATGCCAATAAAACTACAAATACAAAAGAATGTTCTGCGAAGTCCAGCGTTTCAGTGTTAGCGCATGACATCCCGTACGGAGCCACGAAGTGCTCAACGAAAAGAAGAAAAAACCAAAAGAAGCCGGAGCAGGAGAGAGCGATTTGAAGGCGCGGCGAAGAAAGCCAACACGCTTCCGCTGAAAACGTGCTTCTTTAAGTGCAGATTTTTTCGGATGATTAACCCCTTGAGAGTTTTCGCCGTACACGTACGGCAGAACCTTCCCGGTACCAAAGGGTTTTC
Organism: Rhipicephalus sanguineus; assembly: GCF_013339695.2. Taxonomy (NCBI): domain Eukaryota; kingdom Metazoa; phylum Arthropoda; class Arachnida; order Ixodida; family Ixodidae; genus Rhipicephalus; species Rhipicephalus sanguineus. The sequence goes on along the minus strand of NC_051176.1, from coordinate 273,754,924 downwards.
GTCGTACGCGTTTATTTTTAAACCGCACGCATTCTTCGGTCATTTATTTGCTTGGCCTGTGCTGCCACACCTCGGGAATACGTGGAATTTTTTTCATGCACCAATGTCTCTCCGTTGTATCTTTTTTTTATTTTTTTGCTTCCCAAAACGGCGCACCGGCTATCGCTTGCCCATCCGAGCGCGTTCGCGGTGCAGCTGGTTGAAAGTGCGCGCCCTTTTTCGATCATTTCTCTTTCTTTGCATGTGCTGCCACGCTTCGGGAATGCGTGGAATTTTTTTCATGCGCCGATGTCTCTGCGTGTTTTTTTTTTTTTTTTATGCTTCGCAAACGGCGCGCCGGCTATCGCTTGCGCAACCGAGTGCGCCGCGGCGCGGTTGGTTTCAAACGCGCGCCTTCTTCGATCATTTCTCTTGCTTCGAATGTGCTGCCACGCTTCGGGAATACGGGAATTGTTTTAGTGCGCCGATGTCTCTCCCTCTTTTTAGGGGCGAAGCTCCTTAAGGCGGCACCCGTTCGTCCCTCGTAGTCGTAGTCGTAGTCGTAGTGCGCAACCAGTCTTACGCTTTGACCTCCAAGGTGGTGCCGGTGGGAGATTTTCCTGTGCATTGTTGAACGATAAAACATTCGCAGCGTGGGCGTTAACTAAAAGCCGAATTCTTCTGTCTCACATTCCCCATTAGCAGCCATTGGCATGTTCAGTAGGAACGTTAATAGAAGTAGAAGTGTAAGTGTTAGCTAAAAGCCGACTTCTTCTGTCTCTAATTCCCATTAGCAGCCATTGTTTACCTCCAAGTAAAAATTTTGTTCAAAACGCCGTTGATTGATGAAATAAACCAACGAAAGACGCCAGATGTTTGTAAAAGCAAAACGAAAGAACGCCAGATGTTTCTAAAGCAAAACGAAAAGACGCCAGCTGCTTAACGAAAGACGCCAGATGTTTTCTAAAGCAATGGTTTTCTAAACAATGAAAATTCACAGCGTACATGTAAAATTAATGTGAGCTGCAAGTCGTCATAACTCATCGAACCTTTAGTATAAACGCGCCCGATCTCACGTCGGTGATGATGTCTGGGCAGATTCACGGCAGATTCACGTTTACCGATGACCCTCCGCAGCTTCGCCCACTCATCATTCATCCGTGGATATGCTGTGATTTTTTTTTTTTTTTTTTTGCTTCCAAAGAGGCGCGGCGGCTTTCATTGCGCATCAGAATGTGCGCACGCGGTCCGGCTGGTTTCGGTTTCGTCCTTCGGGTGGTTTTCGTCTTGTGCCCGCGAAGCTGATGGCTGTTTGGTTTCTAATCTCTCAAAGGGTGACCGTTTGTTACTCTCTCGTTTATTGCTCCCCGGGGCGCGATTACATCTGTTCGTGCGGCGCTTAATTACACAAACACCGCCGCCGTGATTACGTTTCCTGTTTTGGCGCTCGGAAAAACTAATGCGTCTTGTTGGCGATAAGACGAAGGATTACTGTAGCTTTTCACTCGTTTTGCTTTTCGGAAGGGCGCACAACCATAGAGTTTTCTTCCGTGCGCTCACTGACGCAGTTCGCTTACGCTATGGAAGCGCACGCCGGTTGCTCTGCTGCCGGTGAGTCGAGCAGCGATTCTTCCGATGCGGAACTATTCCCAAAGTGCCGAATCAGAATCTGATTCAGGATTTCAGTTTGTTCAGACGAGGATTTTTTGACGAGTTCAGACTCCGATGACGATCAAGGAGCGACATCTGAAAAGCGTGCGCGGCGAGCCATGCTCAGTGACTACACACTGAAAAGTTTTAGTGTTAGAGCGCGAATATTTAACCGGAGAAGTACTCTGGTGGGCTTATTTTGTATGTCTGTGAGCTATGTTTATTACAATGCATATTTTATTTACAAGAAGCTGTAAGTATTTTTTTAGGATTTTGTTTGATTTTACTACGAATAACAAAAATGTAACAACAAAAATGATTTTTTTGTCACTTACGGTCACGAAAAAATAATTAGACAATTTTTTTTCTGAAATAGAATCGTCTGAAGAATATTTCAGCAATAAAAAAATTACACATTTTTGGATGGAATTCGCGAAAAAATTCGACCCTCAAGGGTTCAGTGCCGGCAGTGAAAAAACTTGAGAGGAAATTGCGCAGCGGATAAAAACATAATGTGAAGTTGTGAACGAATTTTCACACTCCATCGCTTCAGCTTCTTGCACACATAAGCAATTTAGGGCACTTTTAAAAATACAAGCACGTAAAGAGTCAGACTAAAAGCCCGCCATTGACGAAGCATGCACTGTCGCCCTATCAGCAAAAAAGTGATGTCTTCTGTCAATTCAGTTTTTAGGAAACCGCAGTCAGTGGCGTAGCCAGAAATTTTTTTCGGGGGGGGGGGGGGGGTTCAACCATACATCATGTAGTTAGTGCGTGCATTTGTATGTGCGTGCGTACATATACGCAAGCAAATCTGAAAATTTTCGGGGGGAGGGTTGAACCCCTCCACCCCACCCCCCCCACCCCTGGCTACGCCCTGCCCACAGTATATGACAGCCTTTGGGCAGAAGCAGTGCACAGGGTGGGCACCAGAAGCGTTTTCTTCTGTTAAATCTAAAGATTACAACATATGAAGAGTGGAAAAAACTCCGACATGTCAAGTGGATTTTTTACGTTGGCCCACCTGCTCTCCTCGACGGCGTTTGTAGCTAGTGGAAGTGAAACGCAATCAGTCTGTGTGCGCACGCACACGGAAACCTCGTATCTTACGCAGTGGATAAATTAGTCAATGAGGAATCTCAGCTACGTACGAAAGTGTACGTGACGTGTGCAAATTCGGAAGGCACGAGAGGTGCCCAGGCACTGCCCTCGTCGATGGCTAACTTCGACACAGCCCGAGCTCTGAGCAAATTTAATAAGAATAATAAAATAATTACTAATAATATATAATAATAATAATAATATAATAATAATAATAATAATAATAATAATAAGGATGTTGAACAGTATAACCGGCGGAGCGCGATGCCAGTTAAAAAAATTAAGGCATCTTCGCACTAGGGCGCCAAGCCTGAAGGAAGTACGGAGTTGGGCAGCCTTCTTCGTTTCTCTTCGGTTTTCTCTTTCTTTTTTCTTTTTCTGTCTTTTTTTTCCCCTCTTTACTTCTACTTATTTCTTCCTCGCTCTTTATCCATTTCTTTCCCGTTCTATTTTTCTTCCTATTTTTCCCTTTCTTTCTCGCTCTTTATATTTCTCGTTGGCTTTTTTTTTTTTATTCTTATACGTGGTTTTTGCCTGGGTTACGCCAAGCGGCGACAGCATACGAAAGGCCGGGCCCCTCAAGTGCTCGGCACATAAAACGCTGGTTCTGCCATCGCACGTGTTTTCTGAAAAAAATCCAGACATGTCAAGGAAAATTAAGACCCAACGCCGCCATCTCACAAATTAAATCAGAGCTGGCCATTTGTTGACTATACATCCGAGATGAAAGCAACTACACACGGGACATTTCTAAAAAAAAATAAAATAATAAAAACGTTCGTTGTGAATTCAGACTTTCGGTAACGCGCAGTACTCACGCTGTGGCGGGACCGGCAGCATGGGCTAGTTGGTGATTTGTGGCGGTTCTGTGGCGGTGCTTTGGACTGAAATTCTGAAGGTTCTTTAGCAAAACAAACGGATTTTGCTAAACATCTATTTTTCTGGCGGTGCGCCCCATTTCAATCAAAAAGGAGCTTCCTGATCGAACCACTGATGTTTCATGAGAACTATTTTCCAATTACAGTCTAGCGGAGTCTTTCCCAGTCTCTCATCCCTTACAAAAATGCACTTTGCGTTTCAATTGACCACGAACCGAGGCCTTTTGACTCAATAGCTGGTCAATTAAACGGCAGTTTCTAATGAGTGCCCTCATTAAACACTGAATTGACATTAGGTTTGAAATAGTCAATTGACTCTCAGTCATTTTATTTTTAATTGACATATCGTTAAGAAAGTTTTAATTGACCCACGGTCACTACACGGTCATACACGCTCGTTCATCAACGGGATCGGTGTGCTCGTACCTTTTCATTTGAACATCCCTTGTACATTTCATTGCAATAAATGAAATGGTATAAGTAGTAAAATGGTATAACAAGGGGGGGGGGGGGGGGCTGGGACGTTAATGTATTCATTTTAAAATAATTTGCTTGGTGTCCCGACTCCTCAAACTGCCGAAGGATTCCTTGTTAGCAGAATTCCTGTGGCCGTGACGAGACGCAGTCCTTCACAGCGTCCTTGAATTGGTCGTCCTAGTTGAAGCGCTTTCCTTTCAGGCGTTTTTTCAGGGGACCAAACACATGGAAATCCCAGGCTATGAATGCTGGCCCGTTTAACACCTTCCGCTGTCAGAAATCGGATAACGCCCCGCCACAACTCAATCGCCGAATTTTGCATTGTGACAGGCACTCACTGCCTCACACGCACCCGCGTCCATTGGACGGGCTCTTTATAAGTTCTTCAGAACTTTAACACCTGTACAGGAAGGAAAAAAGGAGTTTGGTTGTCCCCAAACACCCTTTCAAGTTGGAACAAATACAAATTTCTTGGCGAATTTTTGTTGCAAGTTAGAAATTGTGACTGCTGCAACAGATAGAATTGTGCAATAAATAAATTTTCGTGTCACATCGCTGCCAAATTCTAGCGTCACATATATACGTGTACAACAGGTGTTCAGAATCGTTAGACAGCCTTGAATAAGTACAGCACATGCTGTTAAAGCTCCCTGTCATGTATAATACACACCCCTGTAGCATAATTACAAAAAAAAAAAACTCAAGCTAAAATAAAATGTCAAATTGTGCGTCCTGTTTGAAGCCATATATCAGCAGACAAGCGCTGATGAAAACGCACCCTAGGAATTATAGAATATGCTTCAAAAGGGGGTGGTTTTGGCAACGTTCTTAACTCATACTGAAAATCACAGTGTGGATTACCACGTTGCGAATTCATAGCCCGTGTCCTCTCTTTCGTCTTGTAGTTCACGCTCTGAATATCAGTATAGACTGCCAACATGCCCAAAATACCGTCCTTTTGAAGCCCAATTTCAATTTTTGAGCTCGCAGTATACTTTTGTAGTGTTTTTCTTTTTTTCCTGCGTTTGATTGTTGGGCCGCAAAATCCGTGGGGCCCGCATGCGGTACGCGCACAGCAGGAGCGTTCTCGACAAGAGGACAATGGCTCCGCGTTGTCACTCACAAACGCAATCTTCACTGCCCCAAATTTGATAAACAAGCCTCTCAGCGAAGGCGCAGCAGGAGTACATGCATCTAAGTGGAGAAAAAACACACACACAAACACAGACAAGAAAACTAAAGAGACAGTCTTCGTGGTAAATGGTGATAGTTGAGTACTTCACTGATGAATTTATCGCACCGTGAAGTCAGCCAAGAAAACGCAACCTCTCGACGGACGAGATCACAACACATTCTCCAAGTAATCACTTTGCAACGAGTGACAAAGCCGTTCGTGCAACCTGCACAGCGGCAGGTTCATCATTTGCACTGAGGAATTATGATGACATAGAAGAAAGACTTCTAGCAAAAGACACACGCTGAATAACGACACGCCTGCAGAAAAATCAGTGCGCGGCTGCTAAAAACGTTCAATACAAGCCGCACGTGCGCATCTCCAGAAAGTTAGAAGAACGTTTTCACAATACTGAAAAAAAAAAGATATGTATTTTCAGCGTATTACGTTGTAATACAGCTTTTTTTATTACGGACGCGGGTTGTCGAGCAACTTAAATGTACTCAATACAGCAGCGAAAGCATATGTTCTTTGAATGCATTAACTTTTAACTTGAACGAGCATTACAAATCACGCAAGTAATTTTAGTGCACGCAAAATTGACTAAACTGTTACTACGGTCCCTAGAATATACTGGCTAGTCTGCCGTCTCCGCGCCGTCCCCATGCAAGGCCGCGTCCGCGCAACGGATGCTTGCGCGGGGGCGCTGCGGTCCATCGGAGCGCCTGCACGGTGCATGTCGCGCAGGAGGAATCGGAGGAGTATCGCGCCTTGCCTTTTATTTTGCGCTCCCGCATGAACTCCACGTTTTCGTTCTGTTCGTGTGGGCAGAGGCTGGAACATCTTGAACCGACCAAACATTGCATTGAACGTCGTCTCTTGTCTGGACACTGCCGTGATCACACTAAGATCAGTGGTGGATCCAGACACTCATTTAGAGCGCGCAGTTACTGGAAGCAACACCAAAGGGCCAAAATTGGCTTTCATTTTTTTTCTTAAGGAGTTACTGTTATCACAAGACTGTCATATATATATGCTGTTAAATTGTCTTTACGAAGGTACCAAACATTTCTAAGATCAGTATTTAATAAGCAAACAATTCTCAGAGTAAGAACGTTACTTCAGATATATTAGTGTGCTAAAGTCTCGTAATCATAAAGGTTGGTTCTCGATGTGTTACGGAGACAATAAACGCAATGCAGTTCTCAGAATGGGTGAGTATTAATTACAGATATGTTGGAGGAGATTTTTTTTAACGATAAGCTAAGTTCATGCGATTTCGCTCAAAGTGTTATTAGATCTATTTACTGTCCTACAATATATATATAGACAAAACTTTATTTTTGTCCAAGCTTGCTGCGGTCCAGGGAGGCGGCAGCCGGGAGACTATATAGCTATAGTGCCTAGAATATACTGTATACATTCTAGGCACTATAATATATCTCTACAATGAAGCCACAAATAAGTTACGCCTCCAACAGGCTGAGACATTTACAGCAGAAGCTTGGCACATCAGAACCATGTGTATCAGCCGAAGAACAGACATATGGTATCTTTAAATTCCATGAGTACCTTGCCACAAGGTTCGAAATTATAAAATGAAAGGAGTGTGGCTTTCATAATGTGCGTTGTATTTGGTTTTTGGCTCCTCCACTGAAAATATATAGCAGGGGCGTAGCCAGAAATTTTTTCGGGGGGGGGGGGGGGGGTTCAGCCATACTTTATGTATGTTCGTGCGTGCGTTTGTATGTGTGCGTGTATATATGCGCAAGCAAAATTGAAAAATTTCGGGGGGGGGGGGTTGAACCCCCCCAACCCCCCCCCCCCCCTTGGCTACGCCCTGATATATAGGTTCGTTCTTCAATGACACTGTTGCACGCCGAAATGAGCGGGAAATATGCTCGAAGCGCAGCACAAGACACATTCGCGGCACAAGAAATACTCAACCAGATGCATCGTTCAATGTCAGTTTGTGGACTGCTCGCCCACCGCACATGTTTCGCGCTGCTTATTTATTTCGTTTGCTTTTTTTTTTTGAGGTATAGGGATAGCTGACCGTTCTCTCGCATCGTAGTACAAGGTATTCGAAATCGGTTACATTTCCAAAACAGAGAACACACATGACAGACTCGCGCTGCTTTTCGCCTTTCGGCTATTCACGTTTAGGTTGTTCTTACATGCCCTCGTGAAAGTATCAAAATAAAAAACACTATTTTTATACGCTTTAGACCACCGAAAAAGAGCCTAAAGTGTCCTCCAACAAGCGACGATCGAGGATTCGTCACTGTACGATGGATTCACGTGAGAAAAGAAACAGATGGTTTCATTCCTTCCAGGCTGTCAAAGTGTAGGTGATGCCAAGCATCACGAATGCTCATATCCATTCCAATGCATTTGAAAAATTAAGGATGGCACCCTTTTCAACTTTTCGGCGATGAATTAAGTCATTGGGAGTTTATTTTTGTGTTCCGACAAAGTCGAGAAAGCTTGTGGCCCCGTGGAGCCAATTCTCAAAGCTTATTAAAATATGAACAGGTTAATTAGAATAATGACCTCCCGAACGCCAAAAAAAGCCCTCTACCCAAATTCACCTAACTGTGCGCTTCTGAAAGAATTTCTGGGTTATTTAAAAGAATGTATTAATAATATTATAATAGCTGGGGTTTAACGTCCCAAACCACGATATGATTATGAGAGACGCCGTAGTGGAGGGCTCCGGAACTTTCGACCACCTGGGGTTCTTTAACGTGCCATAATATTTAAAAGAATGGGAGACACATATGCCACCAACACAATTGGCGGTTTCCTTTCATCGAGCACAGCAGAAGGGCTCCGTGTCACAATTGAGAGCACAGTGCAGCTGCTCGAATTCCTCAGGTCTGCTGGTTTTAGATATTTGATGACCTCAAATTTGAGCCACGACAAGCTGGCAAATATATTTGGAATTTTTCGGCAGTCTTCTGGCACAAATGATCATCACACTGCTGCTCAGTTTTTGATTACTATAAATGCCCTTGCATTTTACAACCTCGCAAGACCACCAAAGTCGGGGAACTGTTCGCCGCAAGTCATCAGCTATCTTTTATCTGGAATGACATAAAGTCACACACGCCTGCCACAATTGACGTCGTTGACAGCCTCATTGATGATGGAGACTTCAGTGGCGCGGAGACTGCACTAGCGTCAGGCACAGACCACAGTGCATACGTGGAAAAAAAAGCCACGATATGCTGACTTACTACATTGCTGGTTATGTGGCGCGTAAGACTATAAAGAAGACACAGTGCCAGACTTGTGCAACATGTCTTACATCAGACAGAAACACAGCTACGGGGAGTGATCAGGCCTTCCTATTCACAGCGCACTTTGATAACGGAGGCCTGATATACCCCTCCGGACTATTCAAAGCAGCTATTGCAAAACTTGAAAATACCTTTACCACTTATTTCAGCGTGAGTAAGCTGCATGAAAAGAGCATTGTGGATTTCAGCGCTTTCTTGAAAAAAACAGATTTGCCTCATCTGGGATGTGAAGAACATTTAAATTTTTTCATCACAAAAAGCCTCCATGAAGTTCTGCATTTTACTTAGATTCCGCTTCTTCACGAAATCACTGAACTGCGAAAGAGAATTAAAGCGGCAAAGAATTAAGCTGCTAAAGACGAGAAGATCCAATTAAATGACGCTGACGAAACCCATGTCAAGGAACCAATAAAGATTAAAAATTCTGATGCTCTCAATTCTGTCTCGTGAAGTGATAAGCAGGACGGATGCACTGAGGGATGGTGGTCATCACTGGGAAACTTGTGTGACGCCAGACTTCGTGCTCTTCTGCAACTTTAACTAGCGCTAAGGTATTCCTTACTTATTTGTACTCAATATCACGTTCTAATAAAAGCAAACACCGCAGGCCTTCGACGTGAAAAGGTAAGCAACGCGAGAGCGCGGTTGTAAACGGCTCCGCCAGCCCACCCGTAAGCGAGAGTCGCGGGCGGGGCGTCTGCTCAAGGAACTCCGATTGCGCGCAGCGCCACCGCCGCAGGCATCCCCGAGAGGACGCGGCGGAGAGCGGAGACGGCAGACTAGCCAGTATATTCTAGGGACCGTACTGTTACTACGGTCCCTAGAATATACTGGCTAGTCTGCCGTCTCCGCTCTCCGCCGCGTCCTCTCGGGGATGCCTGCGGCGGTGGCGCTGCGCGCAATCGGAGTTCCTTGAGCAGACGCCCCGCCCGCGACTCTCGCTTACGGGTGGGCTGGCGGAGCCGTTTACAACCGCGCTCTCGCGTTGCTTACCTTTTCACGTCGAAGGCCTGCGGTGTTTGCTTTTATTACAGAACGTGACATTGAGTACAAATAAGTAAGGAATACCTTAGCGCTAGTTAAAGTTGCAGAAGAGCACGAAGTCTGGCGTCACACAAGTTTCCAGTGATGACCACCTCCCTCAGTGCATCCGTCCTGCTTATCATCTCACGAGACAGAATTGAGAGCATCAGAATTTTTAATCTTTATTGGTTCCTTGACATGGGTTTCGTCAGCGTCATTTAATTGCATCTTCTCGTCTTTAGCAGCTTCATTCTTTGCGCTTTACTTCTCTTTCGCTGTTCAGTGATTTCGTGAAGATCGAAGCGGAATCTAAGTAAAATGCAGACTTCATGGAGGCTTTTTGTGATGAAATTTGAATGTTCTTCACATCCCAGATGAGGCAAATCTGTTTTTTTTTTCAAGAAGCGCTGAATACGCATTGCTCTTTTCATGCAGCTTACACACGCTGAAATAAGTGGTAACGCTATTTTCAAGTTTTGCAATAGCTGCTTTGAGAGGTCCGGAGGCGTATATCAGGCCTCCGTTATCAAAGGCGCTGTGAATAGGGAGGCCTGATCACTCCCCGTAGCTGTGTTTCTGTCTGATGTGAGACATGTTGCACAAGTCTCGCACTGTGTCTTCTTTATAGTGTCTTACGCGCCACATAACCAGCAATGTAGTAAGTCAGCATATCGTGGCTTTTTTTTCCACGTATGCACTGTGGTCTGTGCCTGACGCTAGTGCAGTCTCCGCGCCACTGAAGTCTCCACCATCAATGAGGCTGTCAACGACGTCAATTGTGGCAGGCGTGTGTGACTTTATGTCATATTCCCAGATAAAAGATAGCTGATGATTTGCGGCGAACAGTTTCCCCGACTTTGGTGGTCTTGTGAGGTTGTAAAATGCAAGGGGCATTTATAGTAATCAAAAAACTGAGCATCAGTGGGATGATCATTTGTGCCAGAAGACTGCCGAAAAATTCAAATATATTTGCCAGCTTGTCCTGGCTTAAATTTGAGGTCATCAAATATCTAAAACCAGCAGACCCTGAGGAATTCGAGCAGCTGCACTGTGCTCTCAATTGTGACACGGAGCCCTTCTGCTGTGCTCGATGAAAGGAAACCGCCAATTGTGTTGGTGGCATATGTGTCTCCCATTCTTTTAAATAACCCAGAAATTCTTTCAGAAACGCACAGTTAGGTGAATTTGGGTAGAGGGCTTTTTTTGGCGTTCGGGACGTCATTGTTCTAATTAACCTGTTCATATTTTTAATAAAGCTTTGAGAACTGGCTCCACGGGGCCACAAGCTTTCTCGACTTTGTCGGAATACAAAAATAAACCCCTAATGACTTAATTCATCGCCGAAAAGTTGAAAAGGGTGCCATCCTTAATTTTTCAAATGCATTGGGATGGATATGAGCATTCGTGATGCTTGGCATCACCTTAAGCGTCACACTTTGACAGCCTGGAAGGAATGAAACCATCTGTTTCTGCTCTCACGTGAAGCCATTGTACAGTGACGAATCCTCGATCGTCGCTTGTTGGAGGGACACTTTAGGCTCTTTTTCGGTGGTCTAAAGCGTGTAAAAATAGTGTTTCTATTTTGATACTTTCACGAGGACATGTGTGCTCGCTACCCGCTTGCCAAAGGGAGACCTATACCGAAGAACAACCTGAACGTGAATAGCCGAAAGGCGAAAAGCAGCGCGAGTCTGTCATGTGTGTTCTCTGTTTTGGAAATGTAACCGATTTGGAATACCTTGTACTACGATGCGAGAGAACGGTCGGCTATCCCTATACCTCAAAAAAAAAAAAGCAAACGAAAGAAATAAGCAGGCGCGAAACATGTGCGGTGGGCGAGCAGTCGACAAACTGACATTGAACGACACATCTTCGCGAATGTGTTCTTGTGCTGCGCTTCGAGCCTATTTCCCGCCCATTTCGGCATGCAACAGTGTCACAAAAGAACGAACCTATATATTTTCAGTGGAGGAGCCAAAAACCAACTACAACGCACACTATGAAAGCCAACACCCCTTTCATTTTATAATTTCGAACCTTGTGGCAAGGTACTCATGGAAAAGATACCATATGTCTGTTCTTCGGCTGATACACATGGTTCTGATGTGCCAAGCTTCTGCTGTAAATGTCTCAGCCTGTTGGAGGCCCAGCTTATTTGTGGCGTCTTTGTAGAGATATATTATAGTGCCTAGAATATACAGTATATTCTAGGCACTATAGCTATATAGTCTCCCGGCTGCCGCCTCCCTGGACCGCAGCAAGCTTGGACAAAAATAAGTTTTGTCTATATATATATATATATATATATATATATATATATATATATATATATATATATATATATATATATATATATATTGTAGGACAGTAAATAGATCTAATAACACTTTGAGCGAAATCGCATGAACTTAGCTTATCGTTAAAAAAAATCTTCTCCAACATATTCTGAGAACTGCATTGCGTTTATTGTCTCCGTAACACATCGAGAACCAACCTTTATGATTACGAGACTTAGCACACTAAATATATCTGAAGTAACGTTCTTACTCTCAGAATTGTTTGCTTATTAAAAACTGATCTTATAAATGTTTGGTACCTTCGTAAAGACAATTTAACAGCATATATATAATGATGACAGTCTTGTGATAACAGTAACTCCTTAAGAAAAAAAATAAAAGCCAATTTTTGGCCCTTTGGTTTTGCTTCGAGTAACTGCGCGCTCTTAAACGAGTGTCTGGATCCACCACTGATCTTAGTGTGATCACGACAGTGTCCAGACAAGAGACGACGTTGAATGCAATGTTTGGTCGGTTCAAGATGTTCCAGCCTCTGCCCACACGAACAGAACGAAAAACGTGGAGTTCATGCGGGAGCGCAAAATAAAGGCAAGGCGCGATACTCCACCGATTCCTCCTGCGCGACATGCACCGTGCAGGCGCTCCGATGGACCGCAGCGCCCCCTGCGCAAGCATCCGTTCGCGGACGCGGCCTTGCATGGGGACGGCGCGGAGACGGCAGACTAGCCAGTATATTCTAGGGACCGTACTGTTACCGAAACATTGGCCCAAGCAACGTAATTGTGGCCAGACTTTAATGTTACTTCATTGTGTACAGATATCAATGCTAAAAATCTCCTTTCTTTAAATCCTCACTCCAACATTCAAAGTAATATATTCGCAAACGCAAAAAAATTTTTAATTAAATAATTTAATATTAGAAAATTGATTGGATTTTGTTTTATATCAATAACTTTGAAACTGCCATTTCCGCCAATTGCATTTGTTGCCAAACTTCAAGGTTAATTTAGGGTTGCCAGACTTTGCACTGATGTTACAACTTTTATTTCAGTAATTGTAGACTTTCATATTCATGGGGCCGCAATAAAATAATTAGTGCATTAGAAAATTTTTCACACTCTTTTTTTACTACTGCTTATGCAAATTTATTTTCAGTGTTGCCTGATTTTAATGTTGTTAAATGGACAGCGTGGCCAGATTTTCAGTAATAAAACATGGATATAAACAATTTGTAATGGAACATTATTTTGTATATTATGAATGGCAACACGTTTACATGCCCGCTATAACTTCTTTTGTAAAGATTTGTTATTGTAATAGCGGTAATCAATGTATATTGCAGCGCATCGGCCTCTGAGCCACGGAGATCATTAGTTTCTTGTTTTCTTCCTCATACTGTTAAATTTCCTGTTTCTTTCGTTGAAAAGTGATTCAGACCAAAAAGCTTGCTTTGTTGCAGAAAATCAGGCACTCGCATGGGAAGATCTTGCGTCGCTTCGTGAGTATGCGCGCGAAATAGAAATGGTACCTAAAAGCCTAAAACAGTGCCATCACCCCTCAAGACTAGGCGAACTGGTAGCAGCCCGAGTGGCACGAAGAATTTCCGCGTGCCTGGTTTTATTAATTATCGCATGCGGAGAAGTGTGAACTGCAGGATCGTGAGTACAAGGTTTCCAGAAGACCTCGACGCCGAAAAGCAACAACTCACTCCTGAAAAGAGTGCTTGAAGTCAGGCGCATAGCCAGAAATTTCTGTCGGGGGGCGGTTGCGGGGTCGGTCAACGATACTTTCTGCATGTTCACGCGTGCGTTTGCATGCATGCGTGTGTGTACATATGCAAAATTGAACATTTTTAGAGGGGGAGTTAGAGCCCCACCCCCCTGCTACGCCAGTGTTGTGGGTCATGTCATTTGTGATGCGCCTCGGCCTGACACGTTACAGTTATAATGGAATAAATTAAGCATTATTTAGTGCATCACAGGCACGTAGGCAAGGGGGGGGGGGGCCGGGGGGCCCGGGCCCCCCCGGAAATTCGTCCAGCCTTTTATGTTCCCGGGCACTTTTTTTTTCTTTTTGTCATGAAAAGACTTTCTTTCGAATAATTAGTCCTTGGGCCCCCCCCCCCCCCCGAAAAAAAATCCTGGCTACGTGCCTGGTGCATCATAAATATAGCCATGATGTGTGTGTGCAAACATGATTTTTCAGGCATAAATAATCAAAGGTGCCTCCTTAGAGGCTTTGACATATTCGCCCCCCATAAAATTGGTGTGTGCTAAGGTTAGACTAAATTTTGGTCTCAGGCTTGCATAATCAAGCTTCCAATCAGGACCTGGGAATTTTTTTCGGGGTGGGGGGGGGGGGGTTGTGTGTAAAACGGTTAACTTTGTGAACTGATGGTTGCTGTGAAGGCGTGTAAATATTTTAGTATCACCCGAAAAGTTAAAACATGAAAATATTTCGGGAGGGGGGGGGGCTCAGAACACCCCCCCCCCCCTAGTTATGGCCCTGCTTGCAGTGTAGTATCTTAGAGTTTTTAAAGTTTGAAATTTCCAAATGGATCTAGTTGGAACCAATTGGGAAATTTCCATTTGGGTTTGGGGATACCCATTGAAAAATTCCAGCAGGCCCAATATTGGTCGCCCCATTTGTTATGGACGGGTCTGACCAACAAAGCCAATTGGTTTGACCAATAAAGTCAACTGGTCAGGTTAATCAATCCCATTGGCAATCTGAGCAGCTCTGAATTAAGAGTCTGACATGTTAATCTCACTGTAGACACATCAATAAGCTTTGAAATAGTTCACCATCAAGACATAAGAAACCGTGTTGTTGAATTGCATGAACTTGTTGGATTGCATGTTGAACTGCATGAAGGCGGACAAATGTCAAACAAAAAATTGCTCCACAAATGTCACGTTCATTTGACTATATAAATGTAATCTTGCTCGCCATACCAGCAATTCCGAAGATGAACTAAATTCTGCTCCTCATAGACCATACTATATCTTGTTTCAGGAGTCATGGTGTAACTGTAAACCTATTTCTATGAACTATTTTCTTGTTTCACAGCTTTACTAGTTTCTGTGACATCCACTTGAAACCAATTAGCATATCAGTGAAGTCCAATTGTAACCAAGTGGTTGAATTGCCATCAGAACCATCTGATCTGGAGGGATCCTGAACCCATTCCCATTTATAAATTTTGCCATGCAACTCTTGATTAATCATTCAATCAACCTGACCCCTCATGCATATCTCTCAACTAGATATGAACTGGAACTAACACCAATTGCGCATGTAATGAGGCCCAACTGAAACTGTCCTATAAAGCACTAATTGGACCCATAGCAATCTCCAACTGGTCTCAAATAACAATGTCAGATTCGAATGCTGAATACCACTGTTCCAGTATGTGTTGACCCCAACTGGGACTGCACAATCACCTGGACTATCCAACATTCCAACAGGGTGGCAAAATGGAAAATTGCCATTTGTAACTGTCAATTCAACTGAAGTGTGAGGTCCCAATTAGTTTCCAGTTCATTCCAATTTGGGGCCACTGCTAATAAATGGCAGGGCAAGTTCGACCAACTGACTTTATTTTACTGTGTTTGAGAACCAACTGCAGTAGAGCCAATAGGTTAACATACCAATTGGGCATTTCAGATCATCCCTTTCAAACCCGTTGGATAAAGGGTCAAACCATCTGGGACCAATTCAGATGAATTGGAAGTTGCAGTGGGTGTCAGTGGTGTTTTTTTAATGGGATTGAAAGAGCACTTAATTTGTCAATACAATACATATGTACCTTATAAAAGAACAGCTCTGAACCTGCTCCATTAAGTGCCTATTTTAATAATTTAGCAAGTGCTAAGCAATCTGGAACAAAGCTTTCTTAAGTGTGAAGGAATATAATGCATAGCATGAGAAAGAGATAATATTCATTAACAATCACTAGTCCAGTATGTCTCCCTGTTTGCCTGTTTCCTTGTTTTGAAAACAATACATAATGGTATAACACATTCTTGGTGCTCAGATTACGGTTCAGTATCTCGGTTAAGCCACCCATATGGCATGTATGTTTCACTGAGCAATACTATCCAATTTTTTTTTTAATATCAGTCTTCACAGATTGGCAGGTATGCACTTGTTAAAACCTTGATCCATTCTATACTCCCCAAAAAGCAGCACTAGAAGCCTTGTGATGCCTCTTTTTTTTATTACTTTCAAAACATACAGATAATTCAGTGGTTTGATGGCCACATGATGTTACTCTGCTTTGCGAACCTCAGACAGACTAATTGATTTTATTTGCAGTAATGACAGAAACTATACAAAATAGTGGCAAACACTTGACGATTCAGTTGAACCGTTTTAAAACAGGGCTGCCATAGAGAAGATGAAAGTTGCAGATGCTGTTAAAAGAAACTATTCAGAAGCATTCAATGGTACAAATTCTACACTGCGTTCATTGTGTATGCAGGGAATAAGACTGCATGACCATGGTTTTATTTACTGTGTAGTTGTACATATTCGTTGTATTTTGATGTTGCACCAAGATGTTCTACCTCGTATCCTCCCAAGTTCAACGGCTGGGCAGTATAAAAAATACACGTATCTAAGAAATTGTCTGTGTCTGTATCATGATATGTTCGGCTGGATCAGTATGTATTTTCACCACACCACACCACTGATATCATGGGTGTTCAGATAAAAGATGCACCTGTGGCAGGCGTCAATGACCTGGCTTTAGCAATGCAGTACAATTAAAGTTTCACGTTAAAGACATCTAAAAGACACATTCATGCTAATTTTGCTAATAACCAAGCAACGAAAAAGGCAGAAGCTGTGCAGCAATGGTGATATTAATTATTATGCTTAATGATTACTTAATGAGTTTTTATAGCAAGGAAAATATTCAACATGTTTTCCCACATACAAAAGCATCCGTACAGAGGTAGACAGTGATGTATTTATTCTGTCAAAGGCACTGGTGTGTAATAGTGTATTGTTCGACTACAATCATCTCAGTATATTGTATCTGCTGTCGACCTGCAGGAGTAATAAACTGATGTACTGAAGAATATTAAGTATCGTATCAGGTACAGCTATTCTGTTAGTATCCTGTATCTGTGTTTCAATCATCTCCCTATATTGTATCTTTGCCCAGCCCTGCTCACAACCAGCAGCAATATAACAAAACAAAGGACAACACCAGAGGATGACAGAATAACAAGACTAGGCATTCTCAGTTTTTATTTGTTAATGTACATTTGCACAATAAGCACTGCCAGAGAGCATTTAGAATAAAGGCTATTAGTTGTTCTTTAAAAAACGTGGGTGTGCTGAAATAGCATACGGGTCCATCCTTATTTCATGCCTCCAAGGGAAACTCATGAGAATGCCTGTCTCAGCAAAACAAAATCTAGGTTATCAAAATTGTCCTCTCCCTCAGGAACGCACTGCAGCTACCTGCTTGCTTTTAATGCCTCAAGAAATTTCGATATAAATTTTGCAACATGCTATGCACATTTGTTGTGAAGTATTTTTAACAAAAATCTTTTAGCAGTAAAGTCAGAATGTGGAATATTGACTTCATGTTCAAAGGATTTTTCTTTTGGCGTTCTGATTACATTACTAGGCACTACAAGGCAGTCGTAGAAAAGTTATACCTGAACAGTATATGTAGCAGTACTTTATTTGAGAAGAAGGGTTCAGAGATGTCCAGCCTTTATGTGTACATTTGAACAGTGCAGTCATGATATGAATGGTACTGCTGGAAGTCTGGCTTGCAAAACACCACTCTATCTCGTAGCATGCCAGAGCTCACATACTTTTACCAGAAAGATGACACCATACAAGTTTACATCAAGATGTAGGGATTCATGACATGGTATCTGTGCAGTCGTGCAATCAGTTTCGTCGTCATCAGCAGTGTATCTTTATGCCCACCGTGAAATTAAAATCCCAATGTTCTCCAATCATGCCACGTGTCGTCCACTAGATAAATCCATGCTATCCTTGCAAGCTTCATCACTTTATCACACTATCTACTTGTCTGCCTCCACACATTACACTGTCTACCCAACTTCATTTTTTTTCCTTCTAACATTAGCCAAAATATTGGTTTCCACTGTTGCTCTTCAATCTACTCTGCTGTCTTTTGTCTCTTAATGTCATTCTTAACATTTTTGTTCCATATGGCTGCTGCATAAGCCTTAACTTCTTCCCAGTTCTGTTTATTAGCCTTCAAATCTCTGCCTCATGTGTAGAAGCAATAGAATGATTGCACACTATTCTTTGTTTTTCAAGGTTAGTGGTAAGTGCACTGCCAGTCATGATTTGTCAACCCCAAAGAGGTTAAAAAAAATTGCTGGAGTGGTAATTATTGCTGAAGAGTGTAGCCCATGCCCAGCAAAAGATGGCAGCTGCGGCCGCCATCTTAGTAGGGGCACGATAAGCCATCAGGGTTTGGCGAAGGAAAGGCAGCGTTTTTGCCCCAAGTGTGTCTTCGTGTTACTACTTTTCCTTAGTATGCCTCGAATTCATGGCAAATTTTATTGGAGATCAAGTCGCCAATACTCCTCTCGATGGGTTATTTTCGTTGGCAACAACAATCTTTTATTTTTTAATTAACGCAGTATTTACACTAACAGATTAAAACCATTTGATCTCTAAGTAGGCACCACCAGAAAAGAGCATGTTTCCTAGATCTTTGGTGGGCAAAACCTGGCTTCACTGTTGCTGGCAAGGCGTTGTGAGAGCTTCCATTCCAGAATTTTTTTTAAACCTCTTTGGTTAACGCCTACCATATGCTCTGCAACCCTAATTATTTATTATTCAGTAAATTTCTTATGATTAGAATCCCCCCGTAAATATATGGCCAGTGGACAAGCATACTCTGGCATAGATTCTAAAGGCTGACTGCCAGTTGCGAATTCTTGTTCGTTAGCCGGCTCTAGCACTTTCTCGACTTAGGCGCTGAATTGTTCGCTAGTCAATCGCATCTCTGACAAAAATGATGGCATATCTGCAAACTGTAGGTTGCTAAAATATTCACTGTTGCTATCTACTCCAAGCCCTTCCCAGCTAGTCTGATAGCTTGAATACTTCTAAATATGCAGTGAATATCATTACAGAAGTTGTCGTCCGGCCTGGTCACTTCCCTGATCATGTATTTCTCAGCCTTTCTTGCGAAACTTTAAAATTGTTGTGGAGTCTTATGCAGTAGATACACATATAAAAAAAATATCAGGTTACTGAAATATGCCTTCTGTATTTCTTGGCAATGCAATTCCTGAATGACTACTGGAATCTCTACTGAATATATTTCCTCTTTGTAACCTATGAGAAGTATATAGAAAAATTTCTGCAGATTTTTCAATCGCTTGATTGATGCCACTGATCTGTTCTATTGTAGAATGCCTAACGTATTGATCTGCACATTTTAATTGTACAATGTCTACAAACGGTATTAATCACAAGTAATGGCCACCTTGAGCTTTTTAAAATAAGTATAATGTTTTCCTTGCTATAGTAATTGTATGCAAGAAAAAAGTATATAACAGCTCAGGGTGCATACAGGTCCTTCAAGCCACTGAAGACTTAAAACAGAAAAGTACATTTTCAAGGCCTTTTGAAAGTTCTAGAATTTCTTTCTTTCCTTGAAAATGCCCGAATTTCTTAATTAAGTCTAACATTGACCATATCTGACCTGCTTTCAGTGGTAGATAACTGCTCATCTCGCAAACTCCCCGTTTTAGAAGCAATACACTGGTGCGAGTGAACAGGTTCTGCTTTGTACAACTTCTGCAGAACTTGACAGCCCGCCGTCAGCGAAAGCTGTTATGAGATCATCTCACCGGCCGTTTTTGGCGCCGTAGTTGTCCGCCGCGGCCGCCGCCGCCGGTGTCCGTAACCAGTATCGCTCGAAATAACAAAAAAAAAAACGAAAGAAAAAAATTCCAGGATGGAACGAGGTTCGAACCTGGGCCCTCTGCGTGGGAGCCCAGTATTTAACCTCTGAGCCATGCCGGTTCTTGAAACTGCTTTGCAAAAAGGTCCTATACAGGCTTCATGTCGGGAAGGAACCACATTAGCATATGCAATACAGAGTGGTAGAAGAGCAAAATAAGCACCAAGCGTCGCACAACGCGAATTCTGTAACCAGGCGTCACACAATGCGAATTGCGCAACGAGTAGGTTGTTGAATGCTTCCAGCCCATTACAAAGGTCTCTGCCATAATTCTTCATCGTCATCAGGCACAGCATCAACAAAGTGCGCATAATGTCTTACATGCATTTAGCAGGTACCAACGCTCTCTGTAGAATGACGAAAAATGGCACAGTGCCTGCTGCCCTACTTCTCAAAAATTACAATGATTTATAGCGTAGTGGGTTCCTCGCAAGTGCACTTGTATTGGTTGCGAAGGAAGCCCATAAGCGCATGATCCACTTCCTCGGGGTCTCAGTAAAATTACAATCATTTATAGCATAGTGGGTTCCTCGCAAGTGCACTTGTATTGGTTGCCAAGGAAGCCCATAAGCACATGATCCATTTCCTCGGGGTCTCAGCAAAGTTCTTCGCCCCCCCCCCCCCCCCGTCTCTCTCCCACGTCAACGTATGTTATACAGCATGACGGGAGAGGGAAATAGCGACTGGGTGTCACCCAATGCAAATTACATAACTGGTGGGCCGTTTAAAGATTCCAACCCATTACAAAGGGCTGAGCCATAATTCTTCATCGTCATCAGTCGTCGCGTCAACAAAGTGCACATAATGCCTTACATACGTGCAGCTGGTGCCTCGCTTCTCCGCAGAATGACGAATAATGGCTTAGTAGGCGCTTCCCAACTTCACAAAATTGTGATTTATGGCGTAGTGGGTACCTTTCTAGTGCACTTGTATTGTAGCCCCAAGAGAGTTTAACGGGCTCTAGAAACGCCGCTCTTCCAGCTTTCGCTGTGACTGTGCTGCGGGTTCAGCGCAGGCCTGGCGTTTTTTTTTTTTCATCTTTGTTTTGTCCGTTATCCGCTGAGCTCACTTGCACTAAAGACAGTACACTGAGGCCTGACATTAATTTGCCTGAACGACCTCCTTCGCGCATCATTCATGCCGCACTTTTTCTGCCGAACTTCAAATGAAGTCCCGTGTGTCACAATTTCCTCCATAAGTATAATAATGCGCAGTGTGTGTGTATTGTATATTGTGTGTATATTGTATTTTTTTTAACCCTTGGCTAAAGGTAGCTTGGGACACCCGGTATATTATATATATATATATATATATATATATATATATATATATATATATATATATATGTGTGTGTGTGTGTGGTTGATCATTTCGGAAATTTGTGCACGGCATGTTTCGATGTTGCAAAAGAAAATACACATTTATTTTTTACTTTCCTCTTTCAGCTCTGGACCCGCCACTATCTGCTACCACGTATATGCGGTCCAAAATATTTTGAGTTTGTATATACTAATTTTTTGGTGGTGAATGAACCTGAGACGTTGAATGCGTGCCTTCATGTGACAAGAATCTCTACCAGCTATTTCATTTTTCTGTTGCTCACAATGCTTCCACCGCATATCAATCAAAGTAAGACTGCTAAAATGCAGTATTTATCTGTAAGCATTCACATATTCGAGATGAACTGTGAACAAGTGCATGTCGTAAAAAAAAATTAAAAATAAAAAACAAATCGGACCAATAAACACGAAATTGAGATAAAAACAACGATTTATACGAAATAGCAAATAACTATTCTAATATTTTAGGTAAGAAGATACAGCTCATAGGTGCCTAAAAACGTGATTGCATACGGTAAAAATAGGGGTAATGAACCAGCATGCATAACTAAAGTAGCACGCGCTGTTTGGAGTTAAAATATCAGAAGACACACGCACGCGCGCACACACACGCACACAACAGGGTGTTTCTTTTTTTTTTAGACAATACAGATTTTTTATAAAATTCTATGACAGTCACGCTCCAGTCGTTTTCGCACACGTACTCCATGTAAGGCGGAAATACTTTGCCGCAACTAAAATAGAATTGACAAGTCTAATTAACAAATACTCCTTAATTAACTTTTTAATTAGAAATTTGTATAGTGCGTGCCAATTTATGGCTTACCCGTTTTTTTTAGAAATCACGAAAGTTGCGCGTAATTCGAGATATTCATCGTAGAACTTTAAGGGCGAAATCAAAATTGATCGCGACCGGCGCGCAGAAAACGCTGCCTTTCGGTCACGTAAGACCGGAACTACACATGGCAAGGAAGTTACTAAATTTGAATCAAAGCGTGCATTTGCATGCACCACGTCATGAGGCTGGCACATGCGCCGTTATGTCCAGGAAATGTCCTTCTATGAATATACTTCAAGTAAGTAAACATGACTCACGTGCTCGAAGACCGTCCTCGCAATCTGTAAGGATAAAAAAAATCATCCATTAAAAAAAGCATCAAAAGGGTAACCTAAATTACCTATTAATCACATTCGCTTAAATTCCTCGGAAAACAGCTCGCAGTTTATGTAAGGATTATTGGCATCCTTTTTTTTTCCCCATACATGTCCTGTGCGGAGACTGGGTTCGGCGCCCATCGACAGCAAAAGTAACAGTTGAGGTGAACCGTTCATTTTCCCTACATATTTTTCATCGCTGCAGCGCGCAATGAGTCAAATTCGGTGGTACTGTTTAAATATCGGCCACGCCTACAAAATTATTTCGTTCACAGATACACCATACTATCCCATTTGTTGCTTCGCAAGGAAGTGGATTATTTCAGCGAGATGTATCAACTCCTGCTATGCCTCGTGTATCGAGACAGTAGCATCTGTAAATAAAGAAATAAAAAAACATATCTAGAGCACGCACTCCGGTAATTAGCGCGCAATTAGTCATGCAGATTTCGCTAGGAGTAACAAAGGCTTTGAGTCACGCCTTACTTTGTTCATTCGCCTTAATACGAACACAGGGTCTGTGTCATCAATTCATATGGAACCCGCTGAACTGCAGAAACGGTAACGCCCGATTCTCCAGCTGATACGACTCATAGCCTTTTCTCACTGCACAGAGCTGGTGGTCACACATGCCAAAGGATGCAACAGGGATAGAAGGAATTCAACTTTATTAGAGAAAACACTTTAAAACAGAGCCACAAAGAAGCACGCATAAGCGCACAGGTTAAACTGTTCTGAACGAGCGCGACGCTCATGTTCAGGCGTGTGTACAGCCTGCAGCTACTTCGACGGCTTGGCCATACTTTCAGACGTCGTCTGCTAGCATGGTCTGTGCAGAGGAATCCATACTGCAGGAGAGATGTGGTAGCAGTAAATTATGCTGACGTGGATACAGTTTGGAATTGTTTACTCTGATTATAAAACAAAAACGCAATAAATAGTTCCTAGCATCAGCAATCGGTGATGAACATACGCGTGCGCAGGGTTCCCCTTCAGGGGGGGGGGGCGAAGGCTCGTCGCAATGGCGCTGACATTGCGCCCCACCCCTTAATATGTCAATGTGTGGGGTTGGCTTTGTGCCCCCCTCTTAGGTAAATAGGGGGGAAGCCCCCCCCCCCCCCCCCCCCCCCCCGTGCGCACGCCTATGCACGGCCGGTCTGGAGGCGCGCGCGCGCGCGCGCCTCTAGACCGGCCGTGGCCTATGGTGATCAGGGGCGTAGCCAGAAATTTTTTTCGGGGGGGGGGGGGGGGGTTCAACCATACTTTATGTATGTTCGTGCGTGCGTTTGTATGTGCGCGTGTGCGCGGAGACTCTCGCAAAACTGAAAAATTTCGGGGGGGGGGGGGGTTGAACCCCCCCCCTGGCTACGCCCCTGATGGTGATGAACAATCGCTCTCTGATTTAGCCGTGCATTTGACAAGGATGCGTTGTCTCTTTCCTTGGCACTTCACCGCATCGCAACCTGTGTCAAATATCAAACCGCATGTGGCATTAAAAAAAGGCAAGGTAGCCATATCACCGTACCCATCGGATTCTCATGCGCCACTATTGGAACACCCCACCTCTGCCCACATATTAGGCTTTATGATTCTTAGGCGCACAGTGCACGAAGAAATTGAGAAACTGAAAAACGTACACCTTTGTACACGTTCAGCGACACGCCTTTGTCGCCGCGTTTGGCTATAGAAGTGCCGCGCATGAAAGTACTCTTTTCACCGATTCTCCAGGTTATGCTGGACCATATTATAGGCGAAAACACAGCCGAAAAGATGCTCAGCCGGTAACTTGCAGCGCCAAGGAGAAAACTAAGCCCAAACGCAGCCATAAGCTCCGCGGGCCAACATATTTCGTGAATAAAAACTGAAAACGCTTGCCCCGGCTTTCTCAACGTGCCACGTACGTTGGAGCAAAACTGGTGAGGCTTTGGAAGATATTGCGCTTCATTTTATTTTTCTTCGTACGTCTCGAATGCACGCCTCAAGAAAAAGCGCGCGCGCAAGCAACCGAAGCAGGCATACTTAGCGTAGTGATACACGGTACTCAAGAAGCATCGGTGACATCGGCGTTCCGGCGGCTCCCGGAGCCGCAAAGCAGCCTCTGGTCCACAGCTGGTAAATTTTTCGGTAGTATATGCGATGAGTGGTGCGCGTCATCAGTCATTTGGGGATCTAAACGCTGTGAATATGGTGAAGGGATCGACGCTTTGACTTTATAGATCTCCTCATGTTTGTGCTGCAACAACTCGCTTGAATTACGACCTGCATACGGAAGTTTGTGCTGCTCTGGCAAATTCTATTGATGAAAAAGTGATGAAACCTATGACATTACTGATAACTATGTACTGTGTACAAGAAAACCCATTCCATTCATGCAACGTTGGTTCAATATTTCGTTGTCACATTCCAGCAGCATCACTACTTTAACGTTCTGTCAACAATGCTTGAAGATGCTCAGTGTTACTCACCATGGGACAACATTATCAAGGCCGCTCCAACATTACAGCAAGTGTGCTACTAGGGTCTATTATCAAGCAAATTTTTACTGCAAGAAATACGGCCAATAAACGTAGAAACAACCATTTTAAGTTGTTTCGAACAAACAGCGACATTTTTGTCCAGAAAGACATTTCAGTGCAGAACAGTGGAAAAAGAGGTAGAGAAATGAGCCAAATAGATTCCGGTACACGGCACTAATGAGCATAGAAATAAAATAATAAATTAGAAGTAAGGCGCCGTTCTTGCACGACACGACAGTGGCAACTCTTGCCCAAGAATGTGGGCCTATAAGAACGTAGAGACCATATAACAAATTAATAGGAGTCTACAGTGCGGAGGGGCGCGCTTTGGTCGTTCGGACGAAGGTACGCGGCAATCATAACGCGCATTCGCGACAGCCAGGCGTTAGATAATTCAGGGGCGTAGCAAGAAATTATTTTCGTTTGGGAAGGTGGTTCCAACCCCCTTTTATGCGTGTTTCGCACGTGTGTGCGTGTATACCGGGTGCCCCAGCTATCTCTAGCCAGAGTTTTAAAATATGCTGACGCACTCAATGACGCCGCGACCAAAAACGTGTTGCTCATTATTGCATAGGGTAACGTCACACTCTGTTTTGTGTTCTGCTTAATTGATTTAATTAGGCAATATTAATTAATTAAATAAGTTTTGAAGCAACGAAGCTGGACGAAACATTCCAGTGAGAAAGCTACAGATCAGTTTGTAAAACACCCGATTCGAGAGTTTCTAAGTTCGTATCATATCATTAGTATTTTTCCGCTTACTAAAGATGCCCGCGAAATACAAAAATATACCACGTGACATGCCCGCTTGCGCGCCGTCAGTACACCCGGCCGAATTCAATGAAACGCGCAACGTTAGGGAGCAGGTGGTACTTGTATTTCGCGGGAATCTGTGATAAACGGGAAAACACTAATACCTTATAGATATGAACTTATAAACTGTCTAATCGGATGTTTTGCAAACTGGTCTACAACTTTAATTCGAATTTTTTGCCTAGCTTGGCTATTCAAAAGTTAATTGATCTTGCCTAATTAAGCAGAACCCCAAAAATAGTCTGACATCATTCATGCAATAGTCAGAGACATCTATTTTTAAGCTCTGGATAGAGTTAGCTGGGGCACCCTGTATATACAATATGTAAACATTTCAGGAAAGAGCCAGACATCCCTTACCCCCTGGCTACTGGTTGAAGCAGCACAGCTCTTAGTTTCACTGCAGCAATAGGCAGGAGAGGCGTGGTGACACTTTTGACAATGGGATAGTTGCGCTATCCAGCCACGGAGGAAGGAACTGTTTCAGGCCGCTTACTCCACACCCGATGTGGCAAGCTTGGGAGCTTCCTGAGTCCTAATTTACGGCGTGCCACGTAATTATACTGTCCCAAATGGGCATTGAAACTCCCTCGGACATCCGAATAAAATCCGAACGTCCACGTCCTAAGCAGTTGTCCAGGGGACATCCGATGGATATCAATGTCGGATTAAATGTTCAAGTCCGTTTGCTTTTCTCCATCGGACGTCCTCGGGACATAACGTGCAGGACATATCGCCAGTCGCGTACGATTTTAACTTGTTTCGGGCTTTATTTGCGAACTTGTGGTTTTCGGTACTTATGAATCAATTTGAGGGCCATCATGCGCGCGATAGGTCGAATTTTCAACAGAAAATGTGATGTACATAATTCACTACGCCTTTCAAGTACTTAATTACAGCAGCCAAGCCTATATATCGCTTTCAAAAACCCCTCGGTCATTTCTTACAGCGCAGAAAGCGCGCCACGCCCGAGAAAACTCGCACGCTGCCAGTATGGCCACCACGGGTGTTTATTGAATCGCCGCATCTGGCTGAGCGTCGAATTTTCAGCACAGCACAAAAAACACTAGCATTTTCAGCGGAGCCTCAGAAACACTACGGTCTTTAGAATTATGTATCGATGTATTTTCTACTAAAGGTACGCACCATCTAATACTTACGTATTGATGTGGCGCCTCAGATATGCGTAATATTTGCTTTTTGATCGAGAATGTTCACAATTTTGAACCCCGATACCAGTTCAAGATGGCTGGGCATTCAGAAAGTAGTTAAATCGGGTGACAGACGGACACCAAAGTATCTAAGTCACGCCGATCGAGGTGGCGACGCCCTTTAAAACAAATTACACATATTTTGAAGCCGCAAATCTTACTCGATCGTTGCAAGCGACGAAGCGACTACGGTTGATCTGCGGTTGCCACGCGCATTTTTTCCCCTCCATGGCAATGAAAACATCAATACAATAAAAAGAGCTCCTGCGTCCGTTGAACCTCCGAATATCCGCCCTAGACACCCGTGGGACATCCGCTGGCAATTAGTATGCGCCTTATAGTTCAGCGGATGTCCGCTGTACGCCTATCGGCTATTCGCGGATGGCCACTGGACGACCAAGACATCCAGAAGTGGACATTGGACGCTCGCCGAAGTTTAAATGCCCAATGGGGTGCTTTAGAAACGTATAAACTCCCAATTTGAATAACCTATTTACGTTCTCCATAATCAGAAGGACACACAACGCCCCGGCGACACGATCCCAGTCCCTTGAATACTAGTGTCGTCTGCTACGAAGCCAGCCGCTGCCAACGCCATCTTGACTTGATTGCGTTGTTCTGCATGGCCTACCCTTCCGGTAAATCCTATGTAACTTCATTTCGACGTTCTTGCTGAGTAAATAGCGAGTAAGCCTTTTTACGGACGCAAATCAATTTTCCTTGACGAAAAATCTCTCACACACACACACACACACACACACACACACACACACACACACACACACACACAAAGAAAAAAAACGGAAACGGAAACGCCGTTTTACAAGGCGGAGACGCGGTAGCAGACAACGCGACTGTTCTTCGTTGAACGCAACTTCTAGGGCAGTGTCTCCTTCCACCGGGTGGAAGGAGACGTTAGGTGGGCAAAGCGTTCGGTTCACCCATATAGCCGCTTAAAACCGGCTTGACTTGGCTTGAAGTGTATAAGTAGGTGGCGGCAGAGTAGCGTTCAGGCGGTTCAGGCCCGTTTGTGTGGCTTACGTGGTGAGTGTTGGCAGAGGAGGCACACGGCACACTACCGTACTGATGTTGATATTGAGCGTGAACTGTGTGCATTAACGAGAACTGTGTGTGTTGTAGAAGTCGTAGCAAATCGTTGCCGCTTTTGTTGCGATGTCCTCCGGTTCAGTGGACCACTACCAAATATATAAGCAATGATAACGAGCTGTACGAGCATGAGATAAAGGCCATGTGTTACGTGATTTGTGAAATGTGTCTGTTTGACGCACAGCTTGTACTGTGGCGTACGTGTATGTGTGGTAAGTGCGTGCTCTGCGTGGCCCGTTTGTGTGGCTTGCGTGGTGGGTGCTGGCAGGGGAGGCACGGCACTACGCACTACTGTACTGGTGTTGATATTGAGCGTGAACTGTGCGCATTAATGAGAACCACCTCTGACCGTAGGGACGTGATCGCGTTGTGTATGTTGTAGAAGTCGTAGCAAGTCGTTGCCGCTTTCGTTCCTGCGATGTCCCCCTGTTCAGTGGACCATTGCCAAATCTATCAGATATGATAACGAGCTGTACGAGTATGAGATAAAGGCCATGAGTTACGTGATTTGTGAATGTCTGTCTGACGCACAGCTTGTACTGTGGCGGACGTGTATGTGTGGTAAGTGCGTGCTTTGCGTGGATCGATCGCTTACAGTTGGAAAGTCATTTGGGCGAAGTGTACTTGAACCATCACTTTTATTTAACGGTGCGGCTAGGGTTACGTCCAGACGTAACTGTAGCCGTCGCTATCGTTACGCCCAGACCAGGGGCGTAGCCAGAAATTTTTTTTCGGGGGGGGGGGGGGGGGTTCAGCCATACTTTATGTATGTTCGTGCGTGCGTTTGTATGTGTGCGTGTATTTATACGCAAGCAAAATTGAAATATTTCGGGCGGGGGGTTTGAACCCGCCCCCCCCCCCCCTGGCTACGCCCCTGGCCCAGACGTAACTGTCCACGGGGTCCAAATCTACTGTCCCTGAGAATATTTGACGTAAGTTAGGGGTGGTCACCTTGTGGTCGGTGTGAAAGGTTAGACGTTTACACCTATCCACTGTAACTGTAACGTTCAGCACGGCCGCTCGCGGCCATACATTCAGTATCACTGTCGTATCACCGATTTACCAGCATCACTTATGTATTGAGACGTGCGTGGTTTGTTTTGCCGGACTGTTTCGCGTATCAGCAGCTCTGTTGTCGAGACAGACCAGCTGACGCATTTTAGGAAGACGTTAATTTCGGCCTCCGCCGGGGCCACGCTGCCTTCAGCCATCGTCTCGGGTGCTGCCTTTTCCTTAGCTTCGTTGAGGCGGTCAACCTCAGTTTGGGGCAATCACGGTTAGTGAAATAAAAGTGAAATAACTGCAGGCCTCCATCGAACTTGATGTAAGTACGGTTTGCGTGCCCGTGTTGATGTATCGCACGTCCACTAGGGTTACGTCCATACAATAACAATCGGTACAGCTGCCCCGCGTGTGTACACATAAATGTCGTGATTAAAATAGATACTCCGACTTAACATAACAAAATATAACAAAAACTACACAGACGTTTCGTCACCTATGCGGGTGACATCTTCAGTATGACTGGCACCGAATGAGCGGAGGTCATCCAGTCATTTCTAGTCTCGTATGTCTCTGTACACATCCGGTAGGGGGCCACGGTTGCTGTTGCACGCCGACCTGTCACGGCGGATGAACCACGACTCGAGAAGCTTTCTCTTGCCCCACCTTTGTTCCCGAGCCAGCGTCGTCGCATTACTGAAGTCGAAGGCATGCCCCGTCGTCCAGCAGTGTTCGACGAGTTCGCTCTTGGAATGTGTGGCATGGGTGGCTTTGGCGACGTCCCCTTTGTGCTCTTTGAGCCTTGTTGACCGCTTCCTGCCTGTTTCGCCTATGTATGTGGCGTCGCAGTCCCCGCACGGTACCTTGTAAACGACCCCGCTTTGATCGTTCGCCGGGGTGCGGTCTTTAGGCTTGGTGAACACGTTTCCCAAGGTACAATGAGGTCTGAAACGGTTTTAAATGCCCAGCGGACGAAGTGCTCTCCGAACAGAGTCTGACACGCCCTGAACGTAAGGGATGGAGACAATGGATGTTGTGTTTTCTCGTGCCGCACTTCTTGTTCCCCCTCGCATACGTCTCATGGTGTCGTTGATAAACGTCCTCGGATAATGCCTTTGCTCCAACGCTCCAACCACATTTTCCATCTCATGTCGCCGCAAGTGCTGATCAGAACAAACAGCATCGCAACGGGACAAGAACGTCCTAACGACGGACCGTTTGTGCTCGGCCGGGTGATGTGAGTGGAAGGACAAAAAGCCTCCGGTATCGCATTGTTTCCGGTACACTGTTGTTTCCACCCCGCCATTACAAGCC
Source organism: Rhipicephalus sanguineus (assembly GCF_013339695.2). Classification (NCBI taxonomy): domain Eukaryota; kingdom Metazoa; phylum Arthropoda; class Arachnida; order Ixodida; family Ixodidae; genus Rhipicephalus; species Rhipicephalus sanguineus. The sequence goes on along the minus strand of NC_051176.1, from coordinate 273,724,610 downwards.
CTGCGGACAAGTATATCCAAAAATGGCAAGGCATTATCCTTCTCTACTTCATAGGTAACTTAATGGCAGGATGTACGCCGTTCAGTGCCTCATGGAAAGCAGCCAGATTTGCCCTCTTTAGGATGACGAAAGTGTCATCAACGTACCTACGGTATAGTTTCAACTGAAAAGGTAGAACCTCCAGCGCCCGTGTTTCGACGTGCTCCATCACTAAGTTGGCCATGGTGACGGAGACTGGACTTCCCATAGGGCAACCTTCAATTTGGTGGTAAACTGTGTTGTTGAAACTGAAGTACGTTTGTTTCAGGCAAAACCGCAACAAAATTACGATCTCCTCCACCGACATCGACGTACGACTTTGCAAATTCCTGTCCTCTTTCAAACGGGCCTCCGCAACCTCAATCGCCAGGACAACAGGAACATTTGTGAATAAAGAAACAACATCAAACGATACCATCACATCATCATCATCAAGCCGCTGTGTACGCACGACAGTCGCAAATTCCCGAGAGTTTTTGACTGACCGGCCATTGTTCTCGGTTAACGGTCTCAGCAACTCAACCAGAAACTTTGACAAGTTGTAAGTTGGTGACCCACGAAGGACACGATAGGGCGAAGAGGACAGCCCTCCTTGTGAACCTTGGGCAGTCCATAAATTGTTGGCGTGGTCCCATCCGAAGAAAACAGTCGGCGGTACAACGCTTGATCAATGCTTCCCTTGTTGCGCAGTGCCCGTAACTGTTCCACCAGTTGTCGTTCCGATTTTGCTGTCGGGTCACGGGTCAGCTTCACAAAATGCGAGGAATCGCTCAAGATGTTGCACATTTTCACCTCATAGTCACTTCGGTCTAGCAAAACCGTGCCTTTTCCTTTATCAGCCGACAAGACGACGATAGAATTGTCTGACTTGAGATCCTTGAGCGCATCGCGTTCCTCAGCGGTAAGGTTCGTACAAGGGCTTTTGGCACCTGCCAGGACACTGACGATTCGGCTACGAGCCAAATTCACCCCCGTTGTGTCCTGAATGTGTCGCAACTTTGCTCAACCTCCGCGATAATGTCCCGTTTCGGCACTCTTCGTGGGGCTATCGCGAAGCTCAGGCCTTTCGACAGCAGACTGATGTGGTTGTCTGACAGTTGCCTCGAAGAAAGGTTATGTACCGCTCTGAAACCGTCTCGTTCCGGCCGACGATGATGTATTAAACGAGCAAGTTTGTGGCGATGGACGTCGATGCATTTGTTCCTTTCTAAATCCTCAGCTTGCTTGCGCGCCCTGATAATGTCATGGAAATCATTGGGACGGAGCTTTGATCGGAGACAGGTTTCCGCCGCATACACGCGACGTCTTACTTGGTGTATTTGTTGCTTGTTGTCCTGGATTCTGGCTTTCAGGCAGTTGCGGCTGAAGTCCCGTGCAAGCTTGCGGCCGTACGGAGTGTCCACGAGGGTCTTGCAGTACAGGCTCCTGGGTACCACGTTGTTGTTCAGGCACTCGTAGTTGAAACGCAGATGACATTCTAGCCGCACAATCTTTGTAGACTGGTTGATGTACTCCCTCACTGTGCCAAGAAGAATACTTCCGTACAGAACTCTTATGAATGCAAAAATGTTCCAAAAGCCGGGAGAGTTCATGATTAAAATAGATACTCCGACTTAACATAACAAAATATAACAAAAACTACACAGACGTTTCGTCACCTATGCGGGTGACATCTTCAGTATGAACTGGCACCGAATGAGCGGAGGTCATCCAGTCATTTCTAGTCTCGTATGTCTCTGTACACATCCGGTAGGGGGCCACGGTTGCTGTTGCACGCCGACCTGTCACGGCGGATGAACCACGACTCGAGAAGCTTTCTCTTGCCCCACCTTTGTTCCCGAGCCAGCGTCGTCGCATTACTGAAGTCGAAGGCATGCCCCGTCGTCCAGCAGTGTTCGACGAGTTCGCTCTTGGAATGTGTGGCATGGGTGGCTTTGGCGACGTCCCCTTTGTGCTCTTTGAGCCTTGTTGACCGCTTCCTGCCTGTTTCGCCTATGTATGTGGCGTCGCAGTCCCCGCACGGTACCTTGTAAACGACCCCGCTTTGATCGTTCGCCGGGGTGCGGTCTTTAGGCTTGGTGAACACGTTTCCCAAGGTACAATGAGGTCTGAAAACGGTTTTAATGCCCAGCGGACGAAGTGCTCTCCGAACAGAGTCTGACACGCCCTGAACGTAAGGGATGGAGACAATGGATGTTGTGTTTTCTCGTGCCGCACTTCTTGTTCCCCCTCGCATACGTCTCATGGTGTCGTTGATAAACGTCCTCGGATAATGCCTTTGCTCCAACGCTCCAACCACATTTTCCATCTCATGTCGCCGCAAGTGCTGATCAGAACAAACAGCATCGCAACGGGACAAGAACGTCCTAACGACGGACCGTTTGTGCTCGGCCGGGTGATGTGAGTGGAAGGACAAAAAGCCTCCGGTATCGCATTGTTTCCGGTACACTGTTGTTTCCACCCCGCCATTACAAGCCCTGCGGACAAGTATATCCAAAAATGGCAAGGCATTATCCTTCTCTACTTCATAGGTAAACTTAATGGCAGGATGTACGCCGTTCAGTGCCTCATGGAAAGCAGCCAGATTTGCCCTCTTTAGGATGACGAAAGTGTCATCAACGTACCTACGGTATAGTTTCAACTGAAAAGGTAGAACCTCCAGCGCCCGTGTTTCGACGTGCTCCATCACTAAGTTGGCCATGGTGACGGAGACTGGACTTCCCATAGGGCAACCTTCAATTTGGTGGTAAACTGTGTTGTTGAAACTGAAGTACGTTTGTTTCAGGCAAAACCGCAACAAAATTACGATCTCCTCCACCGACATCGACGTACGACTTTGCAAATTCCTGTCCTCTTTCAAACGGGCCTCCGCAACCTCAATCGCCAGGACAACAGGAACATTTGTGAATAAAGAAACAACATCAAACGATACCATCACATCATCATCATCAAGCCGCTGTGTACGCACGACAGTCGCAAATTCCCGAGAGTTTTTGACTGACCGGCCATTATTCTTCTTGGCACAGTGAGGGAGTACATCAACCAGTCTACAAAGATTGTGCGGCTAGAATGTCATCTGCGTTTCAACTACGAGTGCCTGAACAACAACGTGGTACCCAGGAGCCTGTACTGCAAGACCCTCGTGGACACTCCGTACGGCCGCAAGCTTGCACGGGACTTCAGCCGCAACTGCCTGAAAGCCAGAATCCAGGACAACAAGCAACAAATACACCAAGTAAGACGTCGCGTGTATGCGGCGGAAACCTGTCTCCGATCAAAGCTCCGTCCCAATGATTTCCATGACATTATCAGGGCGCGCAAGCAAGCTGAGGATTTAGAAAGGAACAATGCATCGACGTCCATCGCCACAAACTTGCTCGTTTAATACATCATCGTCGGCCGGAACGAGACGGTTTCAGAGCGGTACATAACCTTTCTTCGAGGCAACTGTCAGACAACCACATCAGTCTGCTGTCGAAAGGCCTGAGCTTCGCGATAGCCCCACGAAGAGTGCCGAAACGGGACATTATCGCGGAGGTTGAGCAAAAGTTGCGACACATTCAGGACACAACGGGGGTGAATTTGGCTCGTAGCCGAATCGTCAGTGTCCTGGCAGGTGCCAAAAGCCCTTGTACGAACCTTACCGCTGAGGAACGCGATGCGCTCAAGGATCTCAAGTCAGACAATTCTATCGTCGTCTTGTCGGCTGATAAAGGAAAAGGCACGGTTTTGCTAGACCGAAGTGACTATGAGGTGAAAATGTGCAACATCTTGAGCGATTCCTCGCATTTTGTGAAGCTGACCCGTGACCCGACAGCAAAATCGGAACGACAACTGGTGGAACAGTTACGGGCACTGCGCAACAAGGGAAGCATTGATCAAGCGTTGTACCGCCGACTGTTTTCTTCGGATGGGACCACGCCAACAATTTATGGACTGCCCAAGGTTCACAAGGAGGGCTGTCCTCTTCGCCCTATCGTGTCCTTCGTTGGGTCACCAACTTACAACTTGTCAAAGTTTCTGGTTGAGTTGCTGAGACCGTTAACCGAGAACAATGGCCGGTCAGTCAAAAACTCTCGGGAATTTGCGACTGTCGTGCGTACACAGCGGCTTGATGATGATGATGTGATGGTATCGTTTGATGTTGTTTCTTTATTCACAAATGTTCCTGTTGTCCTGGCGATTGAGGTTGCGGAGGCCCGTTTGAAAGAGGACAGGAATTTGCAAAGTCGTACGTCGATGTCGGTGGAGGAGATCGTAATTTTGTTGCGGTTTTGCCTGAAACAAACGTACTTCAGTTTCAACAACACAGTTTACCACCAAATTGAAGGTTGCCCTATGGGAAGTCCAGTCTCCGTCACCATGGCCAACTTAGTGATGGAGCACGTCGAAACACGGGCGCTGGAGGTTCTACCTTTTCAGTTGAAACTATACCGTAGGTACGTTGATGACACTTTCGTCATCCTAAAGAGGGCAAATCTGGCTGCTTTCCATGAGGCACTGAACGGCGTACATCCTGCCATTAAGTTACCTATGAAGTAGAGAAGGATAATGCCTTGCCATTTTTGGATATACTTGTCCGCAGGGCTTGTAATGGCGGGGTGGAAACAACAGTGTACCGGAAACAATGCGATACCGGAGGCTTTTTGTCCTTCCACTCACATCACCCGGCCGAGCACAAACGGTCCGTCGTTAGGACGTTCTTGTCCCGTTGCGATGCTGTTTGTTCTGATCAGCACTTGCGGCGACATGAGATGGAAAATGTGGTTGGAGCGTTGGAGCAAAGGCATTATCCGAGGACGTTTATCAACGACACCATGAGACGTATGCGAGGGGGAACAAGAAGTGCGGCACGAGAAAACACAACATCCATTGTCTCCATCCCTTACGTTCAGGGCGTGTCAGACTCTGTTCGGAGAGCACTTCGTCCGCTGGGCATTAAAACCGTTTTCAGACCTCATTGTACCTTGGGAAACGTGTTCACCAAGCCTAAAGACCGCACCCCGGCGAACGATCAAAGCGGGGTCGTTTACAAGGTACCGTGCGGGGACTGCGACGCCACATACATAGGCGAAACAGGCAGGAAGCGGTCAACAAGGCTCAAAGAGCACAAAGGGGACGTCGCCAAAGCCACCCATGCCACACATTCCAAGAGCGAACTCGTCGAACACTGCTGGACGACGGGGCATGCCTTCGACTTCAGTAATGCGACGACGCTGGCTCGGGAACAAAGGTGGGGCAAGAGAAAGCTTCTCGAGTCGTGGTTCATCCGCCGTGACAGGTCGGCGTGCAACAGCAACCGTGGCCCCCTACCGGATGTGTACAGAGACATACGAGACTAGAAATGACTGGATGACCTCCGCTCATTCGGTGCCAGTTCATACTGAAGATGTCACCCGCATAGGTGACGAAACGTCTGTGTAGTTTTTGTTATATTTTGTTATGTTAAGTCGGAGTATCTATTTTAATCATGAACTCTCCCGGCTTTTGGAACATTTTTGCATTCATAAGAGTTCTGTACGGAAGTATTCTTCTTGGCACAGTGAGGGAGTACATCAACCAGTCTACAAAGATTGTGCGGCTAGAATGTCATCTGCGTTTCAACTACGAGTGCCTGAACAACAACGTGGTACCCAGGAGCCTGTACTGCAAGACCCTCGTGGACACTCCGTACGGCCGCAAGCTTGCACGGGACTTCAGCCGCAACTGCCTGAAAGCCAGAATCCAGGACAACAAGCAACAAATACACCAAGTAAGACGTCGCGTGTATGCGGCGGAAACCTGTCTCCGATCAAAGCTCCGTCCCAATGATTTCCATGACATTATCAGGGCGCGCAAGCAAGCTGAGGATTTAGAAAGGAACAAATGCATCGACGTCCATCGCCACAAACTTGCTCGTTTAATACATCATCGTCGGCCGGAACGAGACGGTTTCAGAGCGGTACATAACCTTTCTTCGAGGCAACTGTCAGACAACCACATCAGTCTGCTGTCGAAAGGCCTGAGCTTCGCGATAGCCCCACGAAGAGTGCCGAAACGGGACATTATCGCGGAGGTTGAGCAAAAGTTGCGACACATTCAGGACACAACGGGGGTGAATTTGGCTCGTAGCCGAATCGTCAGTGTCCTGGCAGGTGCCAAAAGCCCTTGTACGAACCTTACCGCTGAGGAACGCGATGCGCTCAAGGATCTCAAGTCAGACAATTCTATCGTCGTCTTGTCGGCTGATAAAGGAAAAGGCACGGTTTTGCTAGACCGAAGTGACTATGAGGTGAAAATGTGCAACATCTTGAGCGATTCCTCGCATTTTGTGAAGCTGACCCGTGACCCGACAGCAAAATCGGAACGACAACTGGTGGAACAGTTACGGGCACTGCGCAACAAGGGAAGCATTGATCAAGCGTTGTACCGCCGACTGTTTTCTTCGGATGGGACCACGCCAACAATTTATGGACTGCCCAAGGTTCACAAGGAGGGCTGTCCTCTTCGCCCTATCGTGTCCTTCGTTGGGTCACCAACTTACAACTTGTCAAAGTTTCTGGTTGAGTTGCTGAGACCGTTAACCGAGAACAATGGCCGGTCAGTCAAAAACTCTCGGGAATTTGCGACTGTCGTGCGTACACAGCGGCTTGATGATGATGATGTGATGGTATCGTTTGATGTTGTTTCTTTATTCACAAATGTTCCTGTTGTCCTGGCGATTGAGGTTGCGGAGGCCCGTTTGAAAGAGGACAGGAATTTGCAAAGTCGTACGTCGATGTCGGTGGAGGAGATCGTAATTTTGTTGCGGTTTTGCCTGAAACAAACGTACTTCAGTTTCAACAACACAGTTTACCACCAAATTGAAGGTTGCCCTATGGGAAGTCCAGTCTCCGTCACCATGGCCAACTTAGTGATGGAGCACGTCGAAACACGGGCGCTGGAGGTTCTACCTTTTCAGTTGAAACTATACCGTAGGTACGTTGATGACACTTTCGTCATCCTAAAGAGGGCAAATCTGGCTGCTTTCCATGAGGCACTGAACGGCGTACATCCTGCCATTAAGTTTACCTATGAAGTAGAGAAGGATAATGCCTTGCCATTTTTGGATATACTTGTCCGCAGGGCTTGTAATGGCGGGGTGGAAACAACAGTGTACCGGAAACAATGCGATACCGGAGGCTTTTTGTCCTTCCACTCACATCACCCGGCCGAGCACAAACGGTCCGTCGTTAGGACGTTCTTGTCCCGTTGCGATGCTGTTTGTTCTGATCAGCACTTGCGGCGACATGAGATGGAAAATGTGGTTGGAGCGTTGGAGCAAAGGCATTATCCGAGGACGTTTATCAACGACACCATGAGACGTATGCGAGGGGGAACAAGAAGTGCGGCACGAGAAAACACAACATCCATTGTCTCCATCCCTTACGTTCAGGGCGTGTCAGACTCTGTTCGGAGAGCACTTCGTCCGCTGGGCATTAAAACCGTTTTCAGACCTCATTGTACCTTGGGAAACGTGTTCACCAAGCCTAAAGACCGCACCCCGGCGAACGATCAAAGCGGGGTCGTTTACAAGGTACCGTGCGGGGACTGCGACGCCACATACATAGGCGAAACAGGCAGGAAGCGGTCAACAAGGCTCAAAGAGCACAAAGGGGACGTCGCCCAAAGCACCCATGCCACACATTCCAAGAGCGAACTCGTCGAACACTGCTGGACGACGGGGCATGCCTTCGACTTCAGTAATGCGACGACGCTGGCTCGGGAACAAAGGTGGGGCAAGAGAAAGCTTCTCGAGTCGTGGGTCATCCGCCGTGACAGGTCGGCGTGCAACAGCAACCGTGGCCCCCTACCGGATGTGTACAGAGACATACGAGACTAGAAATGACTGGATGACCTCCGCTCATTCGGTGCCAGTTCATACTGAAGATGTCACCCGCATAGGTGACGAAACGTCTGTGTAGTTTTGGTTATATTTTGTTATGTTAAGTCGGAGTATCTATTTTAATCATGAACTCTCCCGGCTTTTGGAACATTTTTGCATTTTTAAATGTCGTCTTTAGAAAGCCTCCTTCCGTCCAGTTATGTTGGTGCAGCCTACTTGGCCTACTCGCAACACATTGTTGCGAGATTGGGCTCACCGTCGCGGCGTTAGCAGTGTAGTATGGATGGGCGGTCGGCGGCACATATCCAATTAAGTGTTGCACATATCCAAGAAAGCGCGTTGACTACAGCCAAATGGTAGTATATACGCCCTCCATTGCCACATTAATGCACGAAGCCGTCCTAACGTTCCTATTACGTGTGTGAGAAGTGCAATCCGCCAATCAATGGGGTTACTGGCCTTCGGCGACAGTCGTGTTTTCCACTGTGCTCGATGTTTTTTTTTTTTTTTTTTTTTCTTGCTTTATTTGTACGTGCTTAGGTTGTGTTCTGCCCATACTACAATATAAATGGTGTTGTGCGACTGAACCAATATACTCCTTGCTGTAGCGGCTACAAAAAAAGCCTGTATTTCTGTGTAATTATAGTTGAAGTGGAACTCTGTGCACTCTGCTTTTCTGTTTGCATGATTCCGTGTACCTCTCTAGAAGTGCGTAACTTGAGGTCTTTTTTACTGCTAACCGACCTTTGCAGACTATAGTTCATGCTTGGTATCACAATGATTTCTAAATCGCCAACACTTCGCGAGATTGCGAACAGTCATTTACGAAAAGTCCTTAAAACACAGTTCTCTCCCGACTGACTGGAAAATGGCATCGGTTGCTCAATCTGGCCCGCGCAACGTTATCAATACTACCGCCCCATTTCACTCACTTCTGTGTGCTGCAAAATTCTTGAACACGTTTTATATACCGCCATGTTAAGCTTATAGATAGTAATTCTTTATTGAACTCAAACCAGCACGGATTTAGACATGAACTATCGTGCGTCACACAACTGGTAGAGTACACACATGTTTTAGCAGCAGCACTGGACGATAACTCTTCGGTTGATGTATTTTCCTCGACTTTCAGAAGGCGTTCGACACCGTTTCGCACTACTTATTACTGCAAAAACTGTCCAGCTTTGACATTAATCCCCCAAGTTATTGCATGGGTTGCTGAATATCTACGTGAGAGGCGACAATGCGTAGTTGTAAACGGCGAACAGTCCTGCATAACTGATGTTACGTCAGGGGTGCCTCAGGGATCAGTACTGGGACCCCTTCTTTTTTACTTTATATCAATGAGATTAACGAAAACGTACAATATCATATTAGGCTATTTGCAGATGACTGCATATTATACCGCAAAATACCTCTGAAACTGACTGATCTGTGATCCAAAACGACTTATGTGCGATACACGCATGGTGTTGGCGATGGGAAATGAAACTGAAGCTTAAGAAAACGGTGTGCATGAGGTTCACCAGAAAAAAGAAGTCCAGGTGAATTCGAATACACATAAACTGCTCACCGGTAAAAATGGTGTGCGAATACAAATACTAGGCGTTTACTTTTGCCCCTCTTTATCATTGAGTCGGCATGTGGATTATACCGTAGGTAAAGCTTGTCGGAGTTTGGGATTTTTGCGACGAAATACACGTGCATTTCCACAGCAAACCCGGGAGTTATTATATAAAACATACGTAAGATCAGTGCTGGAATACGCGTGCTGCGTGTGGGAACCTTCAACAGCATCAAACAAAGAAAGATAGAAAAGTTCAGTCCATGGCGGCAATATATGTGCTTAATATACCCATGTATGACAGACAGTTTAGTTCAACGGAATCTAAGGCGATATTAAAATGGAAGTCTCTGCAGCATGCGAAGAGCGTCATTTCGACTGAAGCTATTACACAGCATGTATCATTTTCATACTCGAATTCCCCGTGACGTATACATTAACCGGCCTCAATACACATCAGCACGCAAAGATCACGAACACAATTAAGATAAGAGAATATAAATGCAATACATCGTCCTTCAGCAACTCTTTTTTTCCCAGAATTATCAGTCAGTGGAATCGACTTCCTTCCACAATTGTAGGAATTTCGTCTAATGACGCATTCTTTTCTGCAATAAAAATGACTGAATCTTTTGACCACTGAGCCTTAAAAGAAAATCGTGCGTACGCCTGGTAATCACCATGATCTATACTGCATCCCATTTGTTAACTGTGTTGTTTTCTTTTAGTGCTTCCTTTGCATCTTGTGCTGTACTATATATTTACCACTGCCGTGCTTTGTTGTAATTACTGTTCGCATTGCCATTAACTATTATCACTGTGCTTTCTGTTTATTTTAGATTGTTTTCCCAATGTATACGACATTTTTGATGTAGCTGTGTTCGACGCAGCTGTGTACGTTTGTGTCGGCGTAGAATAATCTACATTTTCATTTGCACCTGCAACTTTCATGCTTGTTCTTCTTCTGTACACCCCCCCCCCCCCCCCCACTGTAATGCCTGTATGGGCGCTATGGGTATTAAATAAATAAAATAAAATAATAATTGTGTCTCAAAAATTCTGCATTCACACCTCCATACCGACACGTGCATGCACTCACTTATTAAAAATATAAAACAGCGCTTTTTTAAACACAAGACGAAGGAAAGAAGAGACGTATGTGTCCCTCCATTCCTTCGTCTTGTGTTTAAAAAAGCGCCGCTTATATTTTTTACCATGGAACCTCACCAACTCGCCCAATTTGCGTGTCTTCCTCACTTATTAGTCAGCATTCAAGCCTTGGAAATTGAAATGCTTGTTTATATCGTGCAGACATACGTACAAGCATTTGATGCTGTGCTAACACAACGGAATAGGCTGCCCTCTGAGGACGCGCGCAGGACGTTCGCACACTAGCGAACACGGTGTGGCTAGCAGACGACGCAGGGAGCCATAATCAGCTGCTAAAGTTACATCCACCGTGTGATTCACAATGCGCACTTAAGTTTAATAATTATCTTGCCAGTCTCAGTGGTTGGCTCGTGTCACTGGGATGCTGTCGCTTCGCGGTGCGCCGTCGTCGCTCCACTATTTTGCTCGAGTGGCTCGTGTCACTACAGCAAGAGTACGGAGCGCGACGTGGGCTGGGGCGTCCACCGCTGCCACCAAGGCGATTTCCTTAAACAAAAAATATTACGGCGCCCGTGGAGCACTTAATAAAAAAAGAGAGAGAAGAACAGCGAGGCTCGAACCAACGTCCTCGCAGATCCGAGCACGACACGTACTAGCCCGCTGCGCCACTAGAGCCGATCGGTTCGGTGTGTCAGATCTCACGCTGGACGTAACTTTAAGATTTGTTATTCTTACGTCCAGACGTAACTGCAACGGCTCCTATAGTTACGTCTAGACGTAACGCGCTAGACACTCCGTTCTTCCTTTCCATCAATTAAGAACCACTACTATTACAGACATTCACAAATCGCATACACATGGCCTTTATCTCACGCTCGTTATCGTTGCTTATAGATTTGGCGGCGGTCCACTGAACACGGGGACATCGCAGAAACAAAAGCGGCAACGACTTGCACACGAATCACTTTCTACAACACTCTACACAACGCGACCACGTCCCTACGGTTACACCACGGCCAGAGGCGGTTCTCGCGCACACAGTTCACGCAGTTCACGCTCAAAACTGTACTCAAAACCAACACCAGTAGTGCCGTCTCTGCCAACATCCACCACACCACGCAGAAATAAACGGCGGCCTGAACGCTACTCTGCCGCCACCTACTTATACACTTCAAGCCAAGTCAAGCCGGTTTTAAGCGGCTATATGGGTGAACCGAACGTTTTACCCCACCTACCGTCTCCTGCCACCCGCGCGCACGAGACGCGGCCAACTTCTAGTAAAAAACGCATTACGCAAGGTACCGCACGAGTCCTCTTTTCCAGCAAGTGTCCGCTTTCGCGCTCTCAAGAAGTATACATCAATAAGGTGTACGCAAATTCTGCATACACACCGTATTCCTTAGCTAAATGGCGACAACAGGACATTGCGACAGTGACGGGCAATCACTGCGGGCTGCGCTGCCGCGCAGACCTTCACCATTTACTGTGGCAATGTTCCGCATTTGATAAAGGGCGAATGGCCATACAGGCTTTGCAGTACATAAATTATCGGGAAGCGCTGCTTACGGACCTGAACACGCAGGTATTCGCGCAATATGAAAGTCAGAGCGTCCTGATCAGAGTGGTTTAGGGGGTCCGACAGACCACAGTACTGACCACACACCGCCTCAGTACAAGTGATGGTGACTTGAATAAGTGCAAGCCCTATGACACTGTGAAATAATAGTATAGTTTGAAAATCCCGCTTATCCCCACAGAGGTCATGCGCCTCCCTCTTTTTCAATAATGGACTTTCCATCCACCCATCGATTTGTTTCTCTTTTTTTTTTTCACAATTGTTGCACGGTGGTTGAACTGTAGTCGTGGTTTACATGTGTTGACTCGTTGCGCGTACGTGCGCTTTGTTTCATGTTAACGGGACATACGATAAAGAAAGCACAGATTAGGTTTCAGCAGCAACACTCAGGAGGGGTCAAAAGACGGCCTTTTCGATCCTCCACATTTATTTTGCACGCCAGTTTGCTTTTTCTTGGTACTGTGGTGATAAGCTGGTCATAAAGACATTCTCCACTCGAATGCATCCGTTGCAGACACCATAGCGACTGTCGTCTGCTAGTTCGCCAAAAAAAAAAAAAAGAGGAACGTAAATTGAAAAACTTTCTTAAAGAATAGCAGAACAAGATTGTAGAATAAACTTATAATCGAATACTCATTATCTATTGTCGATGCTAACGGCTACAAAATTTTAGGCGTACAAAATGAAGCCCCCAGCGATCAACGGCTCTTCACGTGCGTAGTACGGTCCCTAGAATATGCGTAGAGTTTCGCGTGCTCCTCTCGGAGTAACAGAAACAAATCTCAGAGGCAATGCAGTACTTCTAGTTTTAGGTGCGTAAAAAATGTGTGTACATGTCATGACATTCCGATATATTCGAATATAATAATGGCTTCGATAATTAATACAATACCTCGTTACATTTAATGATGCGGATATTCCCGTCCTACGTTATCGGTACGCCGCATTTTCGCAGCAATCTTAAGTTTTTCATTTATAACAACCTCTTAACAAGCGTAGGAACGCTTTCCTTACTTATCTGTACATATTCATAAAATTGACAATAAACTAATAGCTCTTTTTTTTTATTTTTGCAATTGTGGCCAGACTTTAAAATAAATTTTATTGTGGCCAGATCTTCATTGCTGTTGTTCTTCTAATGTAAAGTTATTGTAGTTTGCTATAATTTATTTCGTTTTTTTATAACATTACCAAAACAAATCGCCGTTATTATGCAAAATTATTATAGTTTGTTTCGTTGTTGCCTGGAGTTGGCAAGCTTGATAGTACATGGTTGCCTGTGTTTAATAACTAATTATGTTTTTTTTACATTCACAGTATTAGCAATTTTGCATTTTTATTTCGACTTTTTCTTTTTTTATTGCACGACGGTGTACGAAGAATGGCTACAACTTTAGAAAAAAGGAGAGGCCCCGCCCATATGACCGAAGCGCGGCAGCCGATTGCCTCCGCGGCAAAGAAATAGTCCCGCTTCTTCTCCTTGAGCGGAGCCACCGGCCGTCCGGCTCGTGACGTCAGTCTAGAGCGCGCGCCCATTGGTGGAAGCGCGTGTGCATCCGCCTTTGAGGTGCAAATGCCGATGGAGGATTCGATGTTGTTCCCCTGAATGTGCCGCGTGCCGCTTCGCGTAGTTTCAAATCGTTTCACGGGCCATTCCAGTTTCGCGTACGGGCTCTTCTGGCTAATGTAGCCCGGCGCTTGCCCACTTGTCCATTAGCAGATGCACATCAACATAACAGGGCGAAAGACGGTATGGTTTGTAGTCTCCAATCAAATCATTCTTGTGGCACTATGGAGTGTTTAACGGAGGTTATTGAATTGTTCTGCAGTGCACGTCGTCGCCTGTTTAATACAGAATACTTATATTTCCCCCAACCCTTCGGCTCTCCGTCTTGACAGTGAGAGCGTGTCTGAATGAACAAATTGAGTTAGGGTCTTTTTCACTACATCGGCGAACATGCGCGAATATTCACACTGCGCCGCAAATTCTGCCTTTTGAGCTTGACATTCAGAATGGCAAGTATCCCATTTCAGGAGGGAGGTAAATATTCAAAACTGCAGGCATGAATTGACTAGGGCAGCTTTCGGGAAATCGGGAAATCTGCGTGCGCCATTCAACCATCGTGCTTTGGAACAAGCTATACAAGTTTGTTTCCGCTCCCGTACATACAAAAATGATTTTCTGAATCGCACATCATTTAGTCCACATTGTAATAACTGTGCACTAAATCACTTTGATTCCGTGCTTAACAGGAAAAATAGTTTTAAAAGGGGCAGCGCACCTTACAATCAAATCAAGTTTATTTTCATTCTGCCATACAGACGGACGGACTGTGACAAAAAGCTGTGATTAGAACAGCTTGAATAGTACACAGTCCCATATAAAAAAAGAACAAAAAAGAAATAAATGGTCAGAGCAGTAACAGCACCACAGCAGATAAAAACGATAAATTGACGCTTCACAGGTAGCGAACTGCAACAGGGCACACACAGTAAAGAATGGAATTATAAATTTAATACTTATAAATACATAAGATTCAAACCAATCATTACAATCTCTGTAGTGATATTGCGCCGTAGTGCACTGGACTACAAAATCTGATACTCACGACATTCATAATGAATCATGAACAATCATGCCATCATGTGTCATTCATGTTCATCACACATGGAACATGTCAAACATGAGCAACCGCCATGACATTACAGCGGTGCCTTCTGATGTATGTCATCACGTACGAGACATGCATGTCATGCTATTCAAAACCTGCCAATTTTGGTATATACCAAGTTAATGAAATGACCACAAGAGGACCAGGACCTTGTCATGCACGTCATAACATACATCACATGGATGAAATTATATTCATGCTATTGCAGTGATGGCAATGGCAAAGAGCATTTTGGAGCACATTTTGTAGCACCAAAAATGGCAGTTTGTAGCAGCTTCCCTCAGTTTTGTAGCACCAAAATTCTTGAAAAGAGCAAAGAGAAAGACACTAAAACAACACCACAAAAAGACACAAAACAAACCAATTTGAAAAACTGCCACCCTGACAGAACTTCGAAATGCTACTTTCAGTCAGCAGCAGAGAGGTTGTTTTATTTTAGCACCAAGACACTGCTGGTATCTCCACTGAGGTGAATGCCTTCATTGCCCAAAGCACTTTGATGTCAGAAGGAAAATACAGTTAGACATATAACGGAATACGTAACTTATTATGATGATATGTTCATAGAATGCCACATCTTTCAATGTGAATATCCGGAATTTCAATAAACTGAAAATGAATATGTCAAAATATCCACGATTTCAATAAAACACAGATATTTCAGTTTACTGCCTAATTGAAGAAATTGAAGCTACTGCAGGCACATGAGGTCAAGTGGTTAAATTACTGCACATGCGGTTTTTCTAATACATCATTTAAATCACGTGCTGCATGAGAGATAGATGGTATGTCAGTGGATAATTGCGGTAGTATGAAATGTCTAGCCAACAAGGCTAGTATCTTGCAAGTGATAATCGTAAGTGAGAATTAGGCTGTTACCACTTGTTTTGGGATACCACAGAATGGAAAGAAGCCATCCTGGACATGCTGAAAAAATGACTAGCTAGACATCTTTACCCAAATAAAAATTTTCAAGTGAGTGCACTGCTTGCTCCTACAACAATTTTTGGATTTGAACAGCTGACTGATTTTTTGGAGCTCTTCGCACTTCCTTGTGGCTTGACTACCTACTCCATAATGTCACGTATCTGCTCTGCTATAAAAGCTACTCACAAAACTTCTCTTTAATGGCAACTAGCGCACACGGTGTTGCTCAATTCTTCGGACATAGTACAGTGTCGCAAAACAAAATGTGGTGGCCATAAAAGAAGCTGCTACGCTAATGTTTGTTGCTTCGCTTCTGCGCAGGCCACATCAGCACTATGACTGCATAGTTACTGTATTTTAGGAGCCATATGTAGTAAATCTATAAATGTGGGGCCCAACCAGAAAGTGAAATTGTCTAAGCACATGCAGTTATGCTCAACAGAACTCATAGATCTCTACATTAAATCATACGCAAGTACACACTGAATTTGATTATCTTGGGGAGCTTTGAGAATGGCAGGAGATGTGATGGCTCCCTTCACACAGGGTTGTGACAACAGGTATCTGGCGTAATTACCTCAAGTTCTCTTTGTTGTAGCCTCTGATGTTGTACAAGATGGTTCTTACTGTTCCATGCAATTTGGAACAGTAAGATGTTCCATGCAACGTTTTCGAGCAGTGTTGGAGCAGTTTCATTTGTAGCATGGATGTAGCAGCTTGAACAAAATTTAGCACATTGGAGCAATTGTAGCAGCGTTCCCATCACTGTATATGTTTGTTGTATGCTCATGTCATACCGACGTGCATGACATCACTTTTATGTCATGACCTGTAATTTATGTCCGTGATGTACTCATGTCATGCTATGCCAATTTTCGTATATACTATTAAGCTAGTGAAACGGCTACAAGAGCACAAAGACCGTGTCGTATCAATCATTACGTACATCACATGAATGACATGATTTTCATATGAGCTGTCATTTATGTTCATCATTCACTCGTATCATGCCATATTATATAATGAATTTTGGTAAATATCAAGCTATGAAACAGTAGCAAGAGCATGAAGACGTAGGTTGGTAGACAGATAGATAGGCTCAATCTTCCTTTGGTCCGCCAAGAAATACTTCACATTTAATAGACGCATTGCCTATTCTGCAGACCAGACCACAGGATAAACTTGCATTAATCTGCCGGCCAGACAGGACTGTCAGATAGGGACCATATGTCAGGAGGACTGGTGGCCAGTTGACCTTTCGGGGTGGCGGCATGCCAAGCTGCATTACTGTATACGCTATAGCTGTGCTGTCAGTGCCTAAACTCGGGGGAGTCGGCACATGCTTGTGCTGTGTGTTTTATGCAATGAAAGCACAAAAGATCTCTTTTGAGAAACTCCAACCGGCAATATCCGACTATGAGCGCACCATTATGCCGAATTTGAGGTTAGCAAGTTGCAAACCATTCATGCTGCAAGAAAGAAAGGCATCACATGCTACATTGACGAGGACCTGACCCACTACAGCCTGACGTATAGCTGCAAGCACAGCTGAAGAATGCACAAATCCTGACAGAACAGTTACCTGTCAACTGGCTGCTCTGCATATTTAAATAACTGTATTAACATATTTATGAATCGTGGAATAATGGCTTCACAGGGGCACTGCATGGTACCAGAATTGTATATGCCTCATGCAAAGCAGTGAATGTGTGTGGCAGGGCAAATACAACTTCACTGCTCTGCAGGCCACACAAGATCAATTGTCCATACAAGATCAATTTCCTTCCTTGCCACCAAGGATGGGAAATGCTTGGGTATCACATTTAATGAATACAGAGAAGGTAGCAGCGCAGATACAGATGAGAACGAAGAAAGGCACAAGGCAGACAAATGCAGCGCTGTGCCTTTCTTGTCCTCATCTGTGTCTGCGCTGTTCTCTTCACTATGTTGTACCAACAAGCCCAAGTGGAAACCCTGCTCAACTTGATGAACACATTCACACAATAAGTGAGATGTGTCAATTCTTTACACTGCCAGTCAGTTGAGGGATTAGTTTTAAAGAATAAGCATTGTTTGGCTACAGGTCTACAGGAAAAATTTTGTGTGTGTTCAAACGTGGGTGTGACAACGTTGGCTAATGTGGAAAAATGCGGAAGTTGCAGGTTCGTATTCCACCGGCCATCCAAGTCATCGTCGGGCTAAGATTTCATTGCAATATAATGTCACTTCATCTGCATTAATACAGCTGTTTGTTTACTTGGATCACCATTGTCATTGTCAACATCACCATTGCTACCATTTTCATTGTAGTCTCTTCTCTCCCTCTGACATCATTGTTGTGCCAAGAATCCATTGTAGTAAACATCCATTTCGTCTACATTAACATAGCTATTTGCATGCTTTAATAATCACTGCAGATTTGTGCTGAGCAGTATGTACCGCAGACAAATTTTTATGAATGCAGCAATAGTTTAATAAATGCAACACTTTACAAACATGGCTGTAAGGTGTATGGCTGTAAGGTGTATGGCTGTTTGCAGAGATGACGCACACGCACAGGAAAACTGTCCACACATTGTAGCTGCAGAAAGTAATGTCTAAGCAAGCTCGACAAGGCCACAATGACCCTCCCTACCCCCTGTTTTTTTCTACAGTGGCAGCATATATACAAAAGATGTCACCATCTAGCAAAAATGCTTGTAAGGTAAGTACTGCGAAAGATAGACTAGACATACATAAATACTGCTGTGAAACATGATGAAGACAAGGCATAAATAAACAAGTGTCACATAAGAGTGTAATGCTTAGTGTCAAGCCAATATATTGCCACAATCTAAAGCCGTTTACGACAGCTACGTAAAGTTCGAAGTAAAGTGGGCTTGGGCTGCTTCACTTCACAACCTTTCTTTTGCTGCTTCACTTCAGACCTACAAAGTCTGTCTTGCAGATATACTTCAGGCCAGCTAAAAATGAGCTTTCAACTTCGAATTTTTGATACATACGATTCCATTAGCATATACAAAATTTCGGTACTCCTGCCTCGCAACGTCATTTAACTGTACAGTCGACAGGAAAAGTTTAGCGACCACTTAGTCTGAGAAAACTTTCAATTTCCCAGCAATTTGTGACTGTAATTGGTCGAACTGCATAGTGCATGTTGTTAGTCGGAAAATCTAAATTTTTCGAAGATGGATTACCAACTAGCCCAATCTCAAACCTTGCTGAAAAAAAAAAAAAAATCTAAATTCAAGGCTGCCTGCCCAAGCAGCAGTAATATTCAGCTTTCTACCTTGTGGTCTCAAAACTTTTGAAAATGCTATGTCAGATGTTTTGTTGTTGTTGTTGTAGTTGTGATGCGTGAGCGTTAATAAATATTTTGAAGCTTGTAACGCTTAAGAACAGAAAGATTTCTCCCTTCTTCTGCATGATGTCTTTCTTTCGAATGCTGTGGAGTCTCACTGTTGTTATTTCAAACACCCCCCCCCCCCCCCAAGGAATATCTTGCCGACGCCCATGAAGTAAGCTAGAAATCGCTCACTCTTCTATTGACAAATGATGCCATAATCGAAAATGACCACGTCACAAAAACAAAGTCCACGGCCATTGGGTGATTTGAGCATCGTGAGCTGCAGAGTTACTGCAGCCGCCACGGAATGTTGTGACGTGCCCACGCTGCACACTATGGTGCTAGAATTATACAGTGCTAGAATTACACCAGCGCACTTGCGATCACACTCAAAGTAAGCCGCGCATTCAAAAAAAAAAAATTGCTCAAGGTTTATGACGTGTACTGACGAAAGAACGTAGCTTCTTGCCCCCTTGTCATCCCCCCCTGCGTAGCTTTCAGCGCGCTCGCTGGTACGAAAAGAGAGAGGAAGCGTTTAAAGCGTGCAACAAATGAAACAACAAACTAAAAACTTTTGACACAGTCAATTTGTGGGGCAACAAATTCCTTAATGAAGTCATGGGGTGATTACTTGGAAAAGTGTTGCAGGGTTCCTTTGTATAACCTTCATGGTTTCTTTGTTGCGCTGCAGATGACGAGATGAGGACGATAGGGCGATACAGGGACACAGGATAGGTGGTGCGCAAACTTACAACTGGTTTATTCATAACATCTTTCGAAGTGTCAAATATAGGTTAACAATCGTCCTCGTCTCGTCATCTCGCCCTATCGTCCTCCTCTCGTCATCTGCAGCGCAACAAAGAAACCGTGAATGACCACCACTTAGCCCAATTCATCGCTCTGCTAAATGGTATAATCTTCCTTTAGATCGGGTCAACTCGAACAAATACTAGAGAATTCATATCACGTTCAGCCTTACTTGGACAACCCACATTAATTATGTAACTAACAGTACTGACCATGCCTTTGTTTACCTTGGGTGAAAGTTTTTCATTAGTCCTGAATCTTTATAATGTTATTGCTTTACAAAACTCTAATATCCCCAAAATTAGAACTTGCCACATCAATCTGGGACTCTCATAACACTACTCTAATTAATGCTTTATGATTAGTACAGAACAATGCAGCTCATTTTATTCTTTCCAATTATAACAGAATTGCCAGTGTAACACCCATGAAAAGAACCTTTCACTTCCATCTCTTGCAGCTCTGCTTAAAATTTCCCGCTTGTCATTTCGTCATAAAATTTTTCCCCACACAACACTGCATGATACATTTATTCACACTCCACGCTATGTATCACGTCGCATCAATCATTCTTATGAGGTTCACGTTCCTTCTTGAAGCATAAACACATTTTGCCAGTCGTAGAGTTTCATACAATAACCTAGAGAGGAAACTGGCGCTGCGATCGTTCAACAACCATGGGAATGATGGGAAGTACAGGCTTCGGATTAGATTGCGTTGACTAGCGAACTGTCTACGGATCTTTTTCTACAGTTTCAGTTTCGTTCTTTGTCAGGCCTGGGTAGTGGGGTGCGTTGCAAAGCACTCAAGCAGTGCCTTTGATGTTCAAAGAAGCTGAAGACCGCTAGATCTCTTGGTTTGCTGCGATGTTGCAGCTTTACAGGTTGTATATGACAGTTTTAGCAAAATGTCGTGCACTCACCGCTGCGCATAGATGTGGTGTCCCATGCCAGTGCAGAAAATTGCATAGAGTTCACGTTTTTTGATAAGCGCTACTTGTCAAAACTCTTTCAAACCGACTGCAAAACAACGCCGAAGCTATAGGTAGACGTACCGTCACACTCCTCTGACTTCACTTCAAAACAAAATGAGAGATGCTTTGGGGGCAAGCCACTTGGACAGATGCATCTGGCATCGTAGCAGATGATACGTTAAGTGTTTCTCACTCCATACGCTACTGTTATTTTCACAAATTGATAATGCGCACTTTCGAGGGAAAGAGAGGTGCGTTTGTTTTAAGTGTTGTTACGAAAATAATTCATTATATTGTGATGCCAAATCTGGAACACAGTGTATGCAGAGCAATGCATACCCTGATGGTTGAATTTGTCCAGGTTTCAGTTCCATCTCACAGTCACGCAAACTTTTTGCAATAAGTTTTACATACAAAAGAATGAAGCAAGTTTTAATTGAAAATAACTTCATATCACTTTGCTTTACACTCGGCAAACAAGCGTTGCGAATCTCAAGAACCTAATCCATCGGAAGCAAATCCGAAGTCTGTACTTCCGATCATTCCCATGGTGGTTGAAGCGCCGCTCAAGGAGCCCGCGTAGACACTAGCGCCAGATTCCCCTCTAGGTATTATTGTAAGAAACTCTATGTTGCCAGTAATTTGTTCGTCAGACTTCACTAGAGTGGAACCACCTCCCTGAAAACATTGTATGTCGTCAGTTATATCTTCTTGTTTCGTGATTCCTTTAACAACATCACTAACTTAGAATGGGATTTTATTTACCTGTGTATCTTGTATGTCATGCTGTTGCATTTTCTGTATATATTGCATTTCTAATAATAATGATAATATCTGGGGTTTAACGTCCCAAAACCACGATATGATTATGAAGGACGCCGTAGTGGAGGGCTCCAGAAATTTCGCCTACATGGGGTCCTTTATCATGCACCTAAATCTAAGTACGCGGGCATCAGACATTTTCGCTAGCTCCATCGAAAATGCGGCCGCCGTGGCCGGGATTCTATCCCGCGACCATCGGGTCAGCAGTCGAGTGCCATAACCACTAGACCACTGCGGCGGTGATATATTGCATTTCTGCATATCTTGTATTCCTTGAATATCTTGTAATAGCTTCTTTTATTTTTCACTCATTGTATTCCTACTGAATTATGTATGTTCAATTCACTTATGTTGTACAACTTCCCATGTAACCTGTAACCCATTCCCCTCTGTAATGCCTTGATTGGCTCTGAGGGTGGAATAAATTAAATAAATGAAATTGAGCTCCACACTTTCAAGCAGGATATACAAAAATTTGTTGTCTAAAAAAACAATTTAATATGTGACCATTCTCAGCATGTTTGCATTCCCTTTAGAACAATTTGCAGTGCTGTTGTGTCACACTTTCACTTCATATGGACAGCAGCACACTCATGTTTACTATAATTCATATTGCTCTTAAAGCTGCCAGCCTTGCTTTGTATAGCATTCAAAGTTGCTGCTATCTCATTCATTGCTTCGCCCTTACCACGGAACGGAACGACCGTGGAAACATCACGATATCTTGCATAAACATGTAACGAGAAGCTCATACCACATCATGATGTCAGGGTACAGTAGGAACCAAAATTACCTTTTAAAAACATGTAATTTTTCAGGGCGCAGTCACACTTACCAGCACATTTTATAGGCTGTTGAGGGCTTGGCCTTTCATTTGACTCAAAAAAGTGGCAATGGAATTTTTTCATGTTAGTACCTCTTGTAACAACAATTCCACCCACTGCAGTGGCCTGTGAAATTATGCAGAGAAAGCACGGAATCGCAGTATATTGGTGTCTCCGTCCTGCTACTTGACTGTGGCAAAAGTTCATGGTCGATTCCACGAAAGATAAAAAAACGGTGTATATTTGATGTTTCTGATTTTCCTGATAAATTTGTATGTTGTGCACATATGACTGCACAGCACAAAATTGCAGTTCGTTTTCAAATAAAAATTTTTTTCAACACAGGAAAATTCGACAAGTGTCGCCGGTTGACGATGACCATTTTACGAAGAGTGCGTTTTCGTAAATTCGCAATCATGCTGGCAGCTACTGAAGCTATGTATTACAAATATCTTTCTTTTTGGCAGAAGTAGAAGTAAAGAGGAAATAGCTCTTATCATTTCATGGAATTCTGAGCAAATTATGTATTTTTAAAAATTCACAAAAAACACTGCGTTTTTGAAAATCAGTCAAATTTGGGACGGTATGGCTACTTCTTTGAACATCTTAGCTTGTTCATATTTGCAGTATGAATAGGCCTTTATGTGAATAATGAACCTCTGCATTTGTATTTCTCTAATAATTTTCAAAGTAGTAAATTTTCATGCTCGAAACAAAATTTGGCAGATCCCACACATCGTGGGAATCGAGGTAATGCGAAGCAGCCAGCAAAGAGCTGCATACATCGCCTTGCTTGTCTTTAAGCCAAATGAAATCATTCATGCCATGGCATCTAGTCCACCATATATCGCATGTTTGCCATGCACGCATGCATGCACAATCTAGTGTGCACCATGCCAATGAAACGCATATTCTGGTATATAAATGCATGACCTGTCGCTTATATTCATCACGCACTCGTGTCATGCCATACCAATTTTGGTATATATCACGTTAACAAAACGGCAGGAAGCGCACCATGACAGTGGCATGTAAATCATACCGTACATGGCATGCATAACATGATTCGCATGTTAAGACCTCTAATTTATGTTCGTCATACAGTCACATCGCGCAATACCAATTTTGGTGTATATCAAAGGAGCGAAATGGCCGCAAGTGCGCCATGTAAGGGGCATGTAAGTCATGACATACATGGCATGAATGTCATAGTTTTCATGTTACCACCTGTTATTCATGTTCTTCATACAGTCACATCACGCAATACCAATTTTGGTGCATATAAATCTAGCGAAACGGCCAGGAATGCACCATGTGCACGGCATGTAAATCATGACATACATAACCTGCATGTCATGATTTCCATGTTACCACCTCTCATTTACGCTCGTCATGCAGTCGCGTCGCGGAATACCAATTTTGGTGTATACCAAGCTAGCGAAACGGCCGGGAATGCACCATGAGCGCGGCATGTAAAGCATGACATACATAACCTGCATGTCATGATTTCCATGTTACCACCTCTCATTTACGTTCGTCATGCAGTCGCGTCGCGCAATACCAATTTTGGTGTATGTCAAGCAAGCGAAACTGCACGAGTGCGTCATGAGCATGACATGTAAATCATGTCGTGCATGTCATGATTTTCATGTTACCACGTCTCATTTACCTTCGTCATACAGTCGCTTCGCGCAATACCAATTTTGGTTACATCAAGCTAGCGAAGCGGCCGCGAATGCATCATGAGCGTGGCAATTAAATTCTGACATGCATGTCATAGTTTTCATCTTACCAACTGTTATTCATGTTCTTCATACAGTCACATCGCGCAATACAAATTTTGGTGTATATCAATCTAGTGAAACGGCCGCTAGCGCATCATGAGCGTGGCATGTAAATCAGGTCGTACATGACTTGCATGTCATGATTATCATGTTACCACGTCTCACTTACGTTCGTCATACAGTCGTGTCGCCTAACACCAATTTTGGTGTATATCACGCAAGCGAAACGGACGCGAATGCACCATGAGCGTGGCATGTAAATCATGACATACATGTCATGGATGTCATGGTTTTCATGCTACCACCTGTTATTCATGTTCTTCATAAAGTCACATCGCACAATACCAATTTTGGTATATATCAATCTAGCGAAACGGCCGCGAGTGCGCCATGAGCATGGCATGTAAATCATGTCATACATGACATGCAAATCATGATTTACATGTTACCACATGTCAGTTATGTTCGTCATACAGAAATATCTCGTCATACCAGTTTTCGTACGTATCCCTTCATTTAAACGGCCGCGAGCGCCCCGAGACCATGTCATGTAAATCATGCTACACACATGCGCGTCATGATTTGCATGTTAGGACCTGTCATTATGTTCGTCATGAACTGTTGTCACGCCGTACCAATTTTGGTATATATGAAATTAACGGAACGGCCGCAAGAGGCCAAAGGGCGTGGAATGTAAATCATGCTGTTCATGACATGCGTGTCATGATTTCATCTTTGTGGAACAGCGCTCACGAGACAACGACGAAGAAAGAAGGCACAGGACAGGCGCTGACTCGCAACTAAAGTTTATTAGGAAAGACACGCATATATATAGGTGATGTGCAACAACAAAACAACAACTAAAAAACACCAAAAGCGAAAAAGACCCAAACAAGTCTCAGGCAAGTAAAAGCAAACAAAGCAGGTATCATACTCTGCAGGTGCTGCAAAGGTATGAAAATTCTGAGTCACCCAGCGAAATCGATGGCATGCTAACACACATATATCTCCTTTTCTTCTAATGTGGAACGCCTGTTGTTTTGTTGTTGCACATCACCTATATATATGCGTGTCTTTCCTAATAAACTTTAGTTGCGAGTCAGCGCCTGTCCTGTGCCTTCTTTCTTCGTCGTTGTCTCGTGAGCGCTGTTCCACAAAGATGAACGCATACCAACTCGCTCAAGCTTCCATTCTTTTGCAGTGTCATGATTTTCATGATATGACCTGTCATTTATGTTCGTGATAAGGCCATCTTATGACACACCAATTTTGGTATACATCCGATTAACGAAACGGCCAGGAGAGCACAAAGTCGTAGGCGGATGGATCGATAGATAGATAGATAGATAGATAGATAGATAGATAGATAGATAGATAGATAGATAGATAGATAGGTAGATAGATAGATAGATAGATAGATAGATAGATAGATAGATAGATAGATAGATAGATAGATAGATAGATAGATAGATTTAAAAAGAAAAAAGTGCTCCTCAATTAGAAAATCTTTAATAAAAAAACCCCAATCTCAATTTTGTTCAAAGCCCCCCAAAATGTTCTCAAAGGACTGCAGAATGATATTATGAAAAAACATGTTGCATCATTTTTAATAGAACAAAAGCAGAAAATGTCAAACGTGTTTCCAGAGCGTGGTGGCTACTGCGTAAAGGACATATCTAGTAAAAGAAAATACAGTAACACGTCTTTTTTCTTCTCTGAGCTTCGCTAAACAACAGTAATGATCTATGGTCGGAAATTGGGAACTGTTTTGTAAAGAAAAAGACCGTTCCAATTAAGTGCATTTGCGTGGTTTGCGACTTCACGCCAGTGTTAGACATCCATCAGTCCACAGTAGGTACTTTCAGTTGTAGCCTCCTTTTCTTTCAACTATTTCAGTTGAGTATAATTCATATCTTGCATGCAAAAGAACGCATTCCCTCCATGCGTCTATTATGATGATGTGCTGTGTCAGAATTGAGAGATTCGTATAAAAGCCAAGGTCTCTTCATGAATGGAAATGAATTTCTGGAGAGCCGTCGCCAAGAGGTGTGGTTTTTGTTGGCCCAAATGCGTACGTTGTCAAACCTTATGTGATCAATGCAGAGTTTAAAAAGAATCGATTATGTGAAGATTGGTGGCAGCAGTTCTGGCGACGGACAAAACACATTTTGTTTGCATTGCATCTGCTTTGTTTTGCATCTCCTTGTATCTCTTTGTATCTCTTGAAGCAGTGCTGGCAGATCGGGTCTCCCTGTTGAATTGAGCGCGCATCCTGCTTCATGACCCTCCGCAAAAGAGACTCTATCCGATATCTTCTACATACCGAAATTTCCGCTGCAGCGGAATTTTCCTTCTGTGCACCATGAGGCAGTCCGTACAAAATCTCGGTCATGGCTATAACGCCTATACCCATGGCCACCTTCAGAGCGTAGGACAGTGATCGCATCGATGTGAAGCACAATTTGGATGCTTAACTTCTATCTCAGGTGGTGTTTGGCTGACTGGCACAGCTGTGCTCGTTGCTGTCGTCTGCTCAGGCGAGCGTCTATCACGCCGCCCTTTGCACCCCTCCGCCAAACGCATGCTACTCCGTTTGCACGAAGGCGTGTAGCACGGGCCACTGGATCCGCCACACGATCTGCACGGTGCGGATCCAGAGACCGGGCGGGAGAGCGACGAGCGGTGAAAAATGTATCGTGTAACCAACGCAATCGACACCCCAGCATTTTCTCGTGCAGAGCGACAAAGCCTGGCAAACAATGTGTGGCTGCTGTGCTTAGGTTGCACTGTGGTACTCGCCGTTCACCACTGTCGCCATTTGCAATTTCTCAAATTCTTACAATATGCATGATCGACTAAGCTACACAAATTTCGCGTTTAGCTTCGTTGCTTTTATATAAGCGCATTTACTGAAAAAAAAAAAAATTATCCAGAGGAATGAAAATGCCCGTGCTGCCCGTCGACGAGGAATATAAGTGGTGGCGCAAATGCATTTAATTGGAACAATCTTTTTTTTCTTTACAAAACAGTTCCCACTTTCCGACAATAGATCATTACTGTTGTTTAGCGAAGCTCAGAGAAGAAAAAAGACGTGTTACTGTATTTTCTTGTTAAGATGTCCTTTACGCAGTAGCCACCACGCTCTGGAAACACAATGTTTGACATTTTCTGCTTTTGTTCTAATAAAAATGATGCAACATGTTTTTTCATAATATCATTCTGCAGTCCTTTGAGAACATTTTGGGGGACTTTGAACAAAATTGAGATTGGGTTTTTTTTATTATAGATTTTTGAATCGAGGAGCACTTTTCTCTTTTTGGTGTTTCGAGCATGAAAATTTACTACTTTGAAAATTATTAGAGAAATACAAATGCAGAGGTTCATTATTCACACAAAGGCCTATTCATACTACAAATATGAACAAGCTAAGATGTTCACAGAACTAGCCATAGCGTCCCAAATTTGACTGATTTTCAAAGACGCAGCGTTTTTCGTGAATTTTTAAAAGTACATAATTTCCTCAGAATTCTATGAAATGAGAAGAGCTATTTCCTCTTTACTTCTACTTCCGCTAAAAAGAAAGAGATTTGTAATATATAGCTTGAGTAGCTGCCAGCATGGTTCCGAAGTTACGAAAACGCACTCTTCGTAAAATGGTCGTCGTCAACCGGCGACACTTGTCGAATTTTGCTGTGTTGAAAAAATTTTTTATTTGAAAACGAACTGCGATTTCGTGCTGTGCAGTGATATGTGCACAACATACAAAATTATCAGGAAAATCGGAAACATCAAATATACACCTTTTTTTGATCACTTGTGGAATCAACCTCATATTAAAGACCTTGTCGAAATGAAATGTGAAACCTTGCATTACTGCAAATTTTCGTAAGCATAAACCCAGTGATTCCACTCCTGCGTCAACTGCGCCAAAGTGCGCCAAATTGTATTTACTGCGCCATCCTGATAATATCGACGAAATTTGCGCCAAACTGCGCCAAAGTCTCGGGTTTGGGGCGTCTATCACCGGCAATCGCACCGCCGGCGCGTCAGAACATGTGCAGCTCGATCTTGGGGCTGCCAATAAAGTCGCAATCATGGACCAAGAATTATTCCGCTGAATAAATAGCGCTCGCGCGTGCGTTCCGAGTAAGCCACGATGCCATGCACGGTGCCGACGCAGCTTCTGTTCTGCAAGTCGGCTCGACAGCAAAACGCGCTCTCCGCAGAGGCTCGTGACGTCTAGGCCTATCGGTAGCGAGAAAGTGCGACGGCGACTCATCGGCGGACGTCGTCTGTTCCAGAAACGCTGCTGATAGCTCGTTTCAAGCGTCGCACGGCACGTAAGGAAAGCAATGTTCACAACTAACTACATGAGTGCCGCTAAAATGTCTGTCACTTCTGTTTCCGGACATCGCGGAACGAAATCTGGGATCGCTCATGGAACAATATCGAATTTTCCTTGCTTCGCGTTTATGGGAGAGCACGCGAACGGGGGAAACGCGTTGACACTTTTCCTCAGATATACTTTATCTATATATCTTCATCCTAAACAGCTTTTTCGTAATTCCTTCCGCCAGCACGTCCGAGTTTGTAATCACTCTGCGGAAAGGCCCTGCCCTTTCGAGCTCACGTGCTAGGGTTCCAATTCGAATATTTTGCTTGCTTTTTTTGAAAATGTCATCTCATTAGTAAAATCATATCTCCTGGTCGGAGCAGCCGCAAATGCGCAGCTGTCAGTAGCGGGCCCACAGTGAAGCGGCTGCGCCATGTTAGAGTGTACTAGAAGCTTTTTAGCCATGTTACACGTCCGCCCCTCGCTTTCGGGGGTCAGTAGCAGGGGCGTAGCCAGAAATTTTTTTCGGGGCGGGAGGGGGTTCAACCATACTTTATGTTCGTGCGTGCGTTTGTATGTGCGCGTGTATATATACGCAAGCAAAACTGAAAACTTTCGGGGGGGGGGGGGGTTTGAACCACCACCCCCTCCCTAGCTACGCCCCTGGTCAGTAGCTAACGGTTAAAAAAACTCAGTTTCGCTTAATAGCGAAGCAATGAATGCGATACCAAAAAATTGTATTGTGAAACGAAGTAAGACTAGCAGCTAACTCTTTTGGATCCGATCTCGCGTAACTCAACAAAACGCTGGTTTAAGGGAATATGGCCCCTCCAGGAACCGAAGCGTTTTCTTGCAGTTCTCTAAACGCGAAGTAAGCGTTGAGAGCACAGCAACTGCGCCCTTCGAAAGATGCGGTCCCCCCCTCCCCCTTGCGCTCCCCTGGCGTCCCTTCATGCTCCTTACGAAAGACGGGCGGGGCGTTTCCTCTCTGTTCGATGAGCAATCGACCGCAGGCCCGCACGCGGGAAGATGTTGTCTCATGCGCTGTCCGTGCGGCGGAGACAGACGGCCGGCTAGTTTAATCTCCGCTTCAGCCGCGTTCGTCGCCAGCGCTCGCGAGCTTTTACCCGCGGCTAGAACGCGCGTGGTGATGTTATTAATTTGGACTTTATACGGAAAATTACGGCAACGGCGACGGCAAAAATCCGTCGAGAGTGTCCATATAATTGCTATCGCAAGG
Source organism: Rhipicephalus sanguineus (assembly GCF_013339695.2). NCBI lineage: Eukaryota > Metazoa > Arthropoda > Arachnida > Ixodida > Ixodidae > Rhipicephalus > Rhipicephalus sanguineus. The sequence continues at coordinate 273,694,729 of NC_051176.1, read as the reverse complement.
GTCAATGTACGGGGCAGATTTTGCGCCCCCCCCCCCCCTCTTAGGTGATTGAGGGGAACGGGCGCCCCCCCCTGCTCCCCCCTGTGCGCACGCCTATGCTCCTGAGATGATTTTTCCATGAGATTTGCAATGAATCGAAATATTTCTAGCCTTCATAAGAGCCCCATAATGATACTCAGGTGCTTGAATGTTAATGCAATATGCTTCTGTATTGCACTCCAGGATGTAAAATTCGCTGCTCCAAAGTGCTCCCAGATGCAAAATTATCTGCTCCAAAGTGCTCCAAGATGAAAATTTTGCTGCTCCAAAGTGCTCCAAAACGGAAATTTCACTGCTCCAAAAATTGCTCCAAATCAGAAGTCCTCGGTAGCATCACTGATAAACCAATTAATTATTAAGTCCACTATTTTATCGACTGCTCATGCAACAGGAGCGCAATGATTCTACCCATGAAGCAGAAGAGCAGGTACTTTACAACACGCTGAAGCCCTAGATTGTACTCAAAGCACAATCGTCATCAGAGTACTTGTTCTCGATAGTAAAAAGATGCATGAAATATTTACTCCACTTGCACTTCCAGTACCGTAATTAAAGCATCAGAGAAAGCTTCATTCAATTATAAATGTGAACTGCATTGGGGGCATATGTGAGGTCAGGGTTGCCAATGGTGGCTACTTTTCGTCAAATCGGCATATTTGAGAGGCCCGTGGCGACCTAAAATTATGAATGGTGACATGGCGACTTTTTGGCGATTTTCGGCTTAGGTCTCCACTGAGTTATGCATCCTAAACTCACTGTCTTCCCAACGAATGAGCGGCAACATTCTCTGTATTTTTCTTGGTTTTAGACCCACGAGTAGAATGTGCACATTACGCGTCATTCGGTATCTCCGTCCTGTAACTTGGTGTGTATCTCCTCAATTCATCTGGATGCAGGAGGTACTGGAACGTCTCCCAGCGACATTCTAGCAAAATGTAAGTCAGCGGACTGCCTAGTAAAGAGCGAGGGGGTAATGTTTCTATAAGTTTATGGCTTTAGGTATTTTAGGCTTCTCTGAAGTGTCGCTTCTGAAGGGGCTAGATGATGGCTTGCCTCGTGTTCCGACCATTTGTTCCGCCAAAGCTCCAACTGTTCTGAATAGCTTGGCGACTGATTCACTGTTTCAGTACCCCAATTCAGCTCGTAAACACTGTTTTGCAATAGCGAAGAGAGGCGGATACGCACCTATTTGTGGAATAAAGAAATCTTTATTGAGGCATTTTCCACTGTTCTCAGTGAGCGTGTGCAATGAAAACAATTGCTATATAACATTTTACATTGTCTACCTGTTCATTAATAACGCATGGGATTGACGCGTGTAGATATAAGTGACTATAAGAAAGGGTCGGTGGCGTCCGGTATTATATTAGTTCACAATGAAAAGGTGTAAGACTTACTAATGATCGGTTCCTGTAAGAATTCTGTCGTGTTACCTTCAATAAACCTTTTAATCCTTTTAATTCGTATAAGAGTACGTAAAGCTGTCTACAAACAACGATTTCACAGTTTTCGCCCAAGGTTTACCACACTTTTACCTTTGAAACGAGCGGACAGGGATGGAAGGATATCATGAGCGTTTCATTCATTCACCCTTGCGCCACCACGCACATCTTGCGTCTAGTCTGAGAAGCAGCACCATGCACTCCCTTGGTGAAGCGGGCGATACGACTGGCATTGGGAAACGTTAACATAATGGTCTTGGATGCTACTGTATTTTATGGGGCTATACGTGAGTGGAAATTTTTATTACTCGGTATGCCACACATATCTAGAATGGCAACTTTTCTGGCGAAATTTGTTAAAAAAATGGCGACTTTTGGCGACATTTTGCTCATCGTTTGGCGACATTTACTCGAAAGTCAGTGGCAACCCTGTGTGAGGTGACCAGTGGTCACAGGACAAAAATCAAGGGCTGAGCGCAAGGAAATGAAAAGCAGGAGGTTAATTTCATCTTCTGTGATATCATAAATAAATATACATGCATGCATGCCTATATTGATTTCGATAAATATGACACAACTGCTCCAGATTAAGTACATAAATATTTGTGTGCGACAATGTGGGACTCATAAATGCTGAAAAAGGGAATGCTGGCATATCTGTTTTCATTAGATCGCAAAAAACTAGTATGACATGTTGAGTAGATATATCACCTTGGGCTCTATATGACATTTTCCTGCTTTCACAAGTACTGTCTGAGCGTCAGAGATACAGCGTTTGTGTGGTGCTTGACAAGATAGTGTAGAGGCCCTCCCTTTGTTTCAGTTCAAGTCAATTCCCCTTTCTCCCTTCCTTCTTGGGCTGCTTGTGTGGGGCTACTCTGCGTTGACTGCTTTAATTTGAATGCACTGATGCAACAGTGTGCACTGAAACAAAAAAGGATGGCACTGCAACCCCCATATCATTTCATTCATTCCGGCACATGTATCCTCACTTGTAAGTGCACTCAGCACCATTGAATTTTGAGCACACATGATCATAAAACTTGCAACCACGTCAGCACAGTCCTAGTTTCTTATACCTTTTGGCACTTTCGAGGTCTCTC